>NW_016157272.1:133297-270048 GCF_001687245.7 Rhagoletis zephyria | reverse complement strand
AAATAAAATAAAATAAAATAAAATAAAATAAAATAAAATAAAATAAAATAAAATAAAATAAAATAAAATAAAATAAAATAAAATAAAATAAAATAAATAAAATAAAATAGAATAAAATAAAATAAAATAAAATAACATAAAATACAATAAAATAAAATAAAATAAAATAAAATAAAATTAAATAAAATATTATCAATATCCGTTTGTAACCAATATGTAAACTATATTTCTCTTATACTACTTTATAATCAATAGTGTTAAGTATTTTGTCGTATACCAACCAATACTTGATGTGAACCCGTTACGGAGAAACAATAAAAAATAAAATAAATAAAATAAAATGAAATGCAACGAACTTAAGTTGGATGAGATGAAGTTAAATGAAATGAAATGAAGCAAAATTAAATAATGCTTTGAACGTTTATAAAAGCACACCGACAATCATATTGTTTGCAAAATTAGAATTGATAACGATATCAATATTTCGGCTGGATAATTCTATCTATATCGATAAATAATTATGGTGATATCTTAACAGCTCACACTATCGATAACATTATTCGAGTCTACATACAGTTAACGTTCGAAATAACAACGACCATAACGCTATCTGTACAATAAAAATGGAAATATCTTAAATTTGATCCACGGAGATATATGTTTCCATAAAAAAGTCTTATAGTTGGTCAAATAACATTTGAATAGCTAATAAATCTTGAATGCTTATAAATGTCACATTTTTAAAGAAGAAGGTTTGAATTGTAGTAGAGGATGTACGACCATGTATACCACAATTGGGAATTTTCTAAATGCAGATGCAGATGCAGATAAATACGTATAAATAAAAGCATGTGAGAGCATACATACATTGTAGGTAAACTCGAAGCAAATTTATCTCATCATTGCCACGCGCTGCTATCCTTTGACCACCTGAATGATTTCTTTGTATTTTAATCCTTCAAGTCATGGAACGAACTTTACTAAATACTTAGGTGAAATTTTATTACCTCAGATTTCTTTTGTGTAAAAACAATTCTTCGGAAATTTGCCACCAACTATTTACTACTGCAAAATTGCAGACAAAAGAGCATCTTATGAAAAAACAAAATATAACAGCAGCAATGTCAGGCAGATGACCGTTTCATAGAAGTCGGGGAGTAGTTGAAAACTAAGCATTAAAATCTGGCAGCAATGGTAAAGGAGGTAGTATGTGCAAAGAAGTGTACTAAGGATTAATGTTCAGGCAGTTGTAGGCAAGTCAAACTACTTTAGTGGATAAGAAAGTACATATTTATTTCCGGAAAATTGTGAAAGTAATAAAAGTTGGTATTACTGCATTTCGATGGATAAAAAAACATTTAAGAATTTTCAGTACTAAGTTTCCCGCACTCAAGCTTAAAATAAGTGAAATAATTGGCGGTTAGTTAAAAACAGTGAAGTGTAGCTATACAATGACTTCCATATCTTAATATGAACAGCAGTCTGAGGGTGAAAGGAAGTACTCGTAAAACTGGGATTGTAAATTGGAATAAACGAAAACTCCATAAGAAAATATATTCTGGTATGGTCCTCTAAACAATACATAAGACTATAATGCATTAATACCGTTATTACTTAAGATTATTCCCCACCTTCACCTCTTTTATATGCTACTTTGTTTCAAAACTTAACCATGCGTCTAGCTTAAATCTATTCAACAAATTTGTGTGTTTCAACAAAACCAAAAGTATGTCGACCGCCCACAAGTTGTATTTGTATTAGCGTATGCAGTTTAGACAATGCAAACTATGTGCCACACAAGGCAACGAGTGACATCAGCTCAAAATGAAATATGATGACCATTCAACGAAAAACGTGACCGTTGCCAGACAGCATTTATGCCATTTATCATCCGGAAGCTAAAGTGCCTTTTGCGTTTATAATTTACGTTCAAATATGTATTACACAGATATGCTGTGAAGCTTAGTATAAATGTATCACTCAATTACTATAAAGCTAACTTTACTCGAAATTTTTATTCTAATACATATCCTGCTACGCACGAACCACAACGCTCTGAACGTTAAAGTGCATGCGTCGCTTAGTTACATCGTTTTTATTTGGAAAATTTTTCAAACAGCTACAGTTACAAGCAACAAGTAATAATATATAACTATTGATAACTGGCCATAGCTGGACTTACATACGTCCCTATACATACACTAAATATATCACTTTTGTATGCATTTTCTATGCACTGAACGTCTGTGTATAAGTATCTATGTATGTGTGTAGGTAGTTTAGCTCAGGTGCATGTTGATGTTGCATAATTTATTGGTTAGTTGCATCGGTTGGCTCACTGGCCCACAAGTCTTTGTAATTGTGGCTGTACGCCAGCTGAAACCACATCATGCTTATGTAAGTAAGCTCTAGCGCTGGTAGAACATTATTAATGGCTTTGATACGTTCATGTCAAGATTGAATTATGTAGATGGTAAATTAAATTTCTATCTCTATTCGAAATATTTGAAAATTTTTGAAGGTGTACATATGTAAGTATATATATTTATAGCAGGTGAGTTAGGGTGGTTATGTAAATATAGAGCATGCAATTGAGTGTAGCTTGTGGTAAGGTGGGTGGAATAAGAAATAGCATACATAATCATGTACGTATGTAAGTATGTAGATAAAAGGAGTAATTTATTTACGTAATGCAGATATTCCAAGATATGACTTGCAAAGTTTTTGGGGAATAAACTTAATAAAATATTTATATATATTAAATATTTCCGTATACATTTAACTTATCTATTTCAAGGTGTCTTTAAATCACTAGTTCAATTTAACTACAAAAAAAATTCTGTGTAATTATCTATAGTTAAGTTAACGGTGCTAAGTATAATTTGATAATTTCAAGCAAAAAATTAAAAGACATTTCTCATCAAACTATTATAATTTTGAATTTTGGAACACATAAAACGAATTTTTTTTAAGAAATACGAACAATTTCTTTTTTTTTTTTTTTGTAAATCAAACTTCTATATATCGACAATTTTGCGCGAAATTATCGCATGTGCCAAAACCTAAATTTTACAGAAGAGCATATTTTCTACTTTTAAAAATTTTATGAATTTTTTTAATTTATTTATTTTTTATTACGTATAAAATACTATTGTGCGGCAAGTACGATCGCTCACAAGAAAAAAAAATGCAATGTAAAATACGACAAAATACAGAGTACATTTTTGGTGTAACTATAAGAACATAAGTTACAATATTTTACCAGGTGGTACGTTGTGCGGTGTAGTTCAAATTTGCATCAAAAATAAATTTAGAAAAAATGGCACATACGATAATTTAGCGCAATGGGTCGACATATTTCGTTTTCATGATAAATAACTAAAAACACGAACACTTTTTTAGCAACCGATGGTGGATAGCCTTTTGTGAGGATTTAAAGCATACTAAAAATCCTGACGCCCATTTTCCGCAAGAGCTCGGGAAAAACGGCTTTAAATTTTATAGTCTAAAACAGCTCCCGTAGAAAGAAATAAAATACATTTTCTTTTTATGAGCTATTTTTAATCGTTATAGACAACTGATAATTTTTTACACAACAAAGAAGAAGTGGCGGCGGTCATTTTTCATACTTAACTAAANAAATTTATTTATATATTTTTTTTGATTATTATATTCTTGCAGTAAAAAAATTATAGCTAAAAGGTTTTTTTTTTGTGCTCGTGAAGCCTCGATTTCTATACTTTTAAACCAAATATTTCTTATTTGACCACATCAGTGCATAAGTTGCCTATCATTTTAATACACTTACAGGGGCTGCGTTCATAATATTTTTGAAGCGAAATACTGAAATATAAAGCACGTGAAATAACGTACTTCTCCGAAAAATTTCCAAATATATTAATATGAATAAAATACCATAAAAATCAAAAAAATAAATAAATCCTGAAAAGTGATGAAAGATCCCGAATAATAACCGAAAGATTTAGAGTAGGTAAGAAGAATTCCCAAAATCTTCGAAAGGAACCTGAAAAATCGCGAAATAAAAATACAAAATTAAATAGAAGTTCCGAAAATATTCTGTAATCTGTAGAAATATTCCAAAAATTTTGAAAAAATACATTTAAGTCCCGAAAACTTCCAGATGGGTTTTGAAAAAATCCTTTGAAGTCCCCAAATGTGGAGAAAATTTAGGAGAGAATCAAAAAATTACTCAGTTTTATTATATGAGTTTCAAAAACAAATAACACTGCTGAAAAAAACATCAAACAAATTTTGTCAAAAAATAAGAAGTACCAAGTAATTGGTGTTTATATATCAAAAAAGTTAGTCAAATATTTTGCCACCTAGAAATCGTAGGAGTACATATTCTACAATAAAATGACATTTAAAGGGTATCATGGAAAAAACCACGCAACAAATTTTTCACTAGTTCGTTTTGCTTTCTAAATCCAAAACTAGCTTTTATTTGTAGACACTTTCTTTTTACTAGACACTGATATTCCCAGTAAAGGCTCCGTTGCTAATATGATTGGAAAAACCGACGATAGTGTAGTTTTGTAGTAGCTAGGCTGTATCCCTACGGAAACTTTCTTCAAAAAGGACCTTGCTTAAAGTCACAGCTATCTCATTGAATTCCATTATTTAAAAGAGCCTAACATTAACTATTTGTCGAATTCATATTAGATTGCTTCAAGTCAAATATTTGTATAACAAATTCCTATTCGCAAAATTAGTTAAGCTTGATTAATATTTATCGACAGTGTTACCGTTACTACCAGATACCAAATTTATTTGAAGGCGTGCATTTAATTAGAGAATTAAAATTGCATATTAAAACATCAAAACTTTCACATCAAAACTTTCACATCAAATGTCTACATATGGGTAAATATGTGCATATGTAAATATATTCATAAAGACCTTCAGTATATTTATGCACACTAGCCCTTTAACAAGCATACATTAAGGCACTAACAAGCAACTCATTTATATTTTACCGCCTAATTTGTATTCAAATCAGCTCAAAAGTCGTGTAAAGCAGTACGATTAAGAAATTTGTGAATTTGAAATTTACTGCACTTAAATGCAAAATACACTGAGAGAAGAGTTTAGTTATGCCAACTAAATAAATAAATATATATTTCTCTCAACAAATGGTTTGGTGATAGTAACATTATTTGGTTATAGTTGCCAAAGCAACATCGAAAAAAAATATAGAAAAATGTTTTTTCTTAACAGCGGTCGACCCTCGGCAGGAAGAGGCAAGCCTCCGAGTGTATTTTATGAAAACAGCTTTCCATAAAAACACAATCGTCGTTCGGAGTCGGCGTAAAACTGTAGATCCCTCCCCTTTGTGCGACAACATCAAAGCGCACGCCACAAATTGGAGGAGAAACTCGGCCCAACACTAACATATGTGTAAGCACCAATCTAATATTATTATTATATTTAGCTTACTCTTGTCTCAGTGTAGATAAAGATAAGTACGGCGATAAAAGGGTGAATGCAACATAGAAATAGATTGACTTATATAGAAACTGACCAGTTACTCGAAGTAAAACAGCTACATGGCTGGTATTTAGAATTATTATAAGCTACGCAGAAATCAGAAATTTTAATTAGACAACTTGTGCCCTTTAATTTTAATTGGTAATTTATATGTTTATCATGCATATAACAATCATATTGCATTGCAAATAATTCTGAGAAAATAAAATTGTAACGTAAATAGAACATTTCACACAACAAATTGGCGCCAGTGCATATGCAATGGAAAATTTAATTTACTTATTACACGCATAACCCTGCAGCTGTGACTTACATATGATAAGTACAAGCACAAGCGCTCAAACACACCACTACATTGACTGCATTTTGTGTATGGTGCCAAACTAATTAAAATTAATAAACAAATAATAAAAATAAATGCACTCAATCAAAATTGTGCTGACAGTATGGAAAGACACACGAACAATACTGTAAATTAACATAAAACTTGTGTGAGTCGGTGTGAGAGAGAGAAGGGTGAAAAGAGGCTGAGCATGCATGAGTATATATATATTGAGTGTTTGTCTGTGAAAATTAAAATACAAAATGTAATACGAATAATGCGCTCTACGTGTGGCATTTATGGCATATTTGCACTGTCCTCAGCTGGCGAATACATACATATGTATGTACATAGACATTTGAGCGTCAATACTTGCTTACTAGATATTATTATTGTACACTACCACTTACACGTATGTATGTGAGTATGTCAGTAATTCAGTTGCATGCCACAATTAAATTTCACTATTTGTTCAGCTTATTAAAAGTATTAACACTGAAATGTGCAAATATTCATAAAACTCCCATCCAGGCAGTGGCTAACCAAACGTGCGCCTAGGGCAATAATGCTAACACTTCATTTCACCCACACACAATTTACATGAATGAAATAATTAAAATTATAATTAATTTCACTGTAAATACGTATTACTATGTAGTTGTGAGCGATGGAAAGTGGCTATGACACGCCACACCCGTATTTATATGAATACATTTTTACATGTGGAATGCTGATTTTTGACCGCCTGTGTGTTAATTTTTGCATGTTTGTGTTGATTTTAATAAATTGTAAATATAAAGCAAATAGTATAAGAATTACTCACAAATAATAGATTCCATAAGGTTCTGTTAGTTAGGTATTAAATGAATTTTGTTTCAAAATACGAAATTTTGATTATAATTTTTAATTGTAGTAGGTGTTGATTCAAATTACAGTTGATATTTTCATATACACTGATTTTTAATTAGTAAATATTGACCCTAAATGTATGCAACCTCATCGTACATAGCTTTCATAGGCAAAACTTTGAAAAATTGGGGATAGTCTCTATTTGAATATCGTTAATTGCAAACTATTGGGCCCAGTTGTTTTCGTACGTAGATGATTTTCGACGGATATGATGAGTTCGGCCGCAAAGCGCTGCAGAAGGGGACAATATACATAGTCACTATCCCGCTCGCGACTGGTGCTCAGAACATTGTCGAAAACCGCGCAGGCCAAGGCATGAGTTTAATTTTACTGATTTCACATATCGACTGCTGAGTGGAAGATCGACCTATCTCGGCAGCCAGTTCGAAAACGCTCTATCTCAAAAATCTTTTCAGGAACGCCCTATTTCAGAATTTTATTGAAAAACAACCTATCTCAGAATTCGGTTGAAAAACGCCCTATCTTACTTCAAAATATATTGAAAATGTACAGATATAGGGCGTTTTTGAATCGGCAGCTGAGATAGGGCGTTTTTGAAACGAATTCTGAAAAAGGGCGTTCTTGAAAAGTTTTTTGAGATAGGGCGTTTTCGAACTGGCTGCCCAGATAGGTCGATCTTCCACTCAGCAGTCGATACGATATAAATATTTTAGTTTTATAAATGCAGCAGACAGTGCAAAAAATCTAAAGCTGCTGATTAGCTCTCATACGGGAATTGGAGAGCAATTAAGGTTAGGGAGCGGTACAAAGGCGAAAGAAGTATGCTTGCTTGTACCGACGTATTGTGTGACTTGAGGACCGTGGGGACAGGCGTTCCATGTGGTGTGAGCAACAGAAAGTCAGGGTATACTGAATACAATACTGAGAACTGCTGTCTGTCTGCAAAATTAAAGTAGCAGTCGTCAAGAATATTTTTAGTGAGAATTTAGTAAAAATCTAATGAAATAATTTCTAAAACTCTGTTGTTCTTATACTTACATCTTTTAAGACTCATTTGCTCACTTGTTTCCTACTAAAAGTTATAATGTCGCATTAAATTACTCTTTGCTCAACTAACTTACCTATGTACCATTTATATTGCCCTGCATTTAAACAGCGCAAAAAGGTGGCCTTCATTATGGCATACACCGTGAAAGATATGAAGAACCACTCAGGCATAGCAGCCTTTTCAATGCTCCAGAGACTTATCTTAATGAAATTTTCGCATCGCATGAGAACTCCACGCTTTCTGTCACCATGTGTTAACAAAAGTGCAAAAGGATATGCTAAATAGTACAAAAAGATAACAATTAAAAGGGTTGAATTAAGTTTCGTTGATTACCTGAGCACAAAGTACGCGAAAAGGTATTCAACCGCTGCCAAATGTATGCAAGGGAGCGTTGTAAGTAAATGTCGCAATCGGGCAATAAGGGTGTAGAAAAATTTCAATATTTTGAGTAGCATACTTTGGGTGTGTGTGTGTTTTTTTTAAGTACATGAATTTTCAAGAATATATGCTAAATAAGTAAAGCCTTAAAAATTTAGTTTAGATATCATAAGGAGATAGAATTTTTCACTTGACTAGTTATTGACTATTGAATAATGACTCTCGACGACGGACTACTGACTACCACCTTTTGACAACTGCTACCGGCTACTGATTTATGATTTTTTAATATTGGCACTCGAGTCCCGACGCTGGGCTTGTGATTACTTATTAGTGACTATGATTATTGACTGCTACAGTCTGACTTTTGATTATTTACTAATGAATATTTACTATTGACTATTGACTTTTGACTACTGACTACTAATTACTGATTTTTTAATACTGTTTTTTGACTCTCGAGTAATAGCTGGAGTAATGATTACTGAATACTGACTTCTAATTATTGATTTTTTTATACTGACTATTGACTCTAGGGTACTGACTATTGGATATCGGCAACTGACTACTTACTCTTGAGTGTGACTATTGTCTTAGGACTTCTGATTATTTATTAATGAATATTTTGTATTGATTATCGGCTACTGACTATTGACTTTTGACTATTGGATATGATTATTGAATATTGACCACTGGCTTCTGATTACTGACTACTGATTTTTTAATATTGACTATTGATTTCTGCCTAATGGCTATTGACTATGTACTTACTATTGACCAGTGGCAGCCTATCTATCGACTATTGGTCTTTGAATATGGCTTAAATATTGATATTGACTATTGACTGTAGACTTTTAACTATTGACTACTGAATTCTGGCCCTTGACTATGACTTTTGACTACATATTATTTAATACTGATGATTGGCAATTGACAATTGACTAATATTTTCGACTATTCACTACCGACTAGCTGTTATTGATTATTGATTAGGGAGTAAAAACTTTCACTCTTGGGTATTGACTATATTGAATAATGCCTACTGACTACGAACTTTTGACTACTGACTACGGATATCTTTATGTTAATTATTTACTATTGATTTTTAAGTATCACTATTGACTTTTAACTACTGAATCTTGCCCATTGATTACCGAATACAACTCTACACTCTTGACTACAGACTAACTATAAAGTATTTATTTATTATTGGCTATTGACTTTTAAATACTGACTACAACTGACTGTTGACTATTGACTCTTGACTGCTGTTGACTATTTACCATTGACTACAAATTTTTTGCGATTAACTAATAACTATTTACTATTGGTTTTTTGAATGACTATTGACTCCTGACTGCCTATTGGATGTTGACTATTGACCATTGGCTACTGGCTCTTTTCTATTGTCTATTTGCTATTGGATTGTGACTACTGACTGTTGAATTTTGATAATTAATCGCTATGCATTTACTACTGATATGGATTATTAGCTATTAAATTAGATAGTATGGATTTTCTTTGAGTAACAATTGAAAGCAGGTACTGATTTGAGCTCAGTAGTGAACTGAAAAGTAGAATCCCCTGTCGAACAATAAAAATTAAGCTCTTCAGTGAAAAGATCCTTTGACGTGGCAAAAATTGAGGGATAACGAAAGCAAGGCCGCGCCCACGAACAGAATGCAAGTACCAAGTGCATAAAAATCTGTCTGCAATTGGGACGAAAAACTGGCAAAAATCCGGAAAGGAGAGACAGTTGGCGGAGTTTTTTGGTTTCAGCCCAAACTGAAAAACGGAAGAAGTAGAATAATCTGTTTCGATTTGATTTATAATTTGCGAAAAACATCTTTCTATGTTTTTGCAAATAACCTGTGGCGATGAAACTTGTGACCATAACAGGCAAATTCGTACACATACCGTGCAAAAGTTCCCACCACAACCACAGCCATTTCATTGCGCTCCACATACCTAAACTGCTAAAAAATGCTATAACTTAGGCCAATAGAGAAATGTCCCTAAAGAAGAGCGATATGCGAACAAACAAACTTAGACAAGCCCAATCTAAAATGTTTTATGGTCGTTGCTCTAAACGACCAAGTTCAGTGCGCCGCAACAATTTTCTAAAAATATGCACTTGTAATATAAAAACAAAATGAAATTTCTGCCTGCCACACAGGTGTATGTCGGCTTGAGCGGCTGCGCATATGCAACCCTAACAGACGAAATGCAACAAAGTGCATAAATGTATGAGTCGCCATTGTACTTACGCTACATACTTCTTTGCATAAATTTGTGTGGCCCACGCTTGTGTATGCAAAACTTTTTAGCCAGCTGGGAGCATGGAACTACCGCAAAATTCCTGACAAACTTCTGGCTGCCTAGCTAGTTGTTTTGGGCCATTGCAGTTGAGCATTTGTATATGTACGTAAACAGCTGTTTGCTAGTTCATTGGCTTTCAAACTTTCTAAAACGAATTCCGAGAAACAATTTCAACTGGACCTTGTTGTTGTACTTATTGTTATACTGCCATTTACATATGTACAGCGCAAATATTTGGATTTTGTTATACTCGTATCTACTTTCGAAACTGCATGTCAGAATTTACTTTTGCTTATCTTTGCAAATAATTACATGTCAATGAGCGACAGCATGTTTACATGGAGAGTAGGCGCTCAGAAGAAAATTTCATTTAACTTCCGAAAGCATAAAAAAATTAAAGCAATTTCCTTTCTTTTGATGTTTTTATTTTAAAAATTTTATATTCAAAAAGGGAAAGAAAAAAAACGAAAAATCTACAAACCGCAGTTCAAACATTTAATATTACGTATACGCCCCAGCAGCACTACCGTATTTGCCCACTGCTTAGCAAAAGCTTTTATTCTTCATTTCGCTTTACTAAATTAAGTTAAATTAATTGGATTTATTCACAAAATTCGCCACTAAGCCGCCATAAGTGGACGATGCGCAAGTATTAAGCGGGTGAATTAAGTAAGTGCCCTCAGTGAACCCACTCAACTGCTAACAGTATGGGCCTCAGATAATTTTCTCTGTTTGCTTTGCGCCCCAAATTAATTAGCCTTAAATCAACGAAAATCCTCTTATCACCAAACATTTCAGCTTTTTACGCAAAATTTATCACGACCGCAGTTCGGTCAAATGGCATAGAAATATCAATCGCTGTATGTATACATGTATATGTATACAACATGTAGAAACATATGTTTGTTGATACATAAGTACATACATATGTATGTTTTCCGGCATACGATACGGACACTGGCAGCAATACGTTTTTAGCTAACAACGGCGCTGTTGGACATTTTTTGTTTTCCACTTCATTTAATTGCTTTCAATGAATTTGCATGGCCCTCCCCATTCGCCCCTTATAGGCAACACCATCCAAACGCTGAATTAATGTGCTTACACTGGCGGCATACAAAATAGAAACACCCTAGTTGGACCACTTTTGACTATATTTCTTATTTTATCTAATGTTGAGTATTTGTTTTTTAAGCCTAGCTGTTTATAAAATAAACTGCATATATGTATGTAAATGCGTATTTGTACAAAAATTATTAAAATTCAACAAACAGATATAAAAATTTTATTCAGAATTTTGAGACAAATTTTAGATATGCTGATCTATAGCCAAATAAATTTTAATGCGATGAAGTGCAAATTTCAAGTGCTAGTTACAGTTGATCTTTTATATACTTTTTTTGTCGCATTTGCTTCCGCATAACGAATAAACACAATTTATTTTTATATGAAGAACACCGCAACACCTTCGGTAAACAAATTAATAAAGAATCGCCGGTAATTTGCATTAGCTTTAAACTAATAAACTATAAAAATGCATACCTAAAAATCCTGCATAAAGATTTGAGATTTGTCCTGCAATTTTTTTTTTTTAATTGTTATAATTTTTGTACAAAGTTTGAAGTAAGAATTTCTTTGCGGTTTACTAAATAGTGAGTTAGACTTTTATAAAAAAAAAATATTAAATAATCAAAAGAAATGTAGCCAAAACTTCAAAGGAAGGCGTTTCAATTATCGCTGCCGCCAGTGTAGTATCACTGATCAGCGGTGAGCTCGCTGACATCCGGTCATACGCATGGCATTAGTTAAGTGACTTAATGTATATACTCAATCAAAATTTTAAGAGACCGCCAATTTTCTAAGTGCACCCTTCATGCTGTCGTTGGCTGTATGTATGTACTTACGTAAATTAAGCACGTTAACCCTTAACTACAGACGTCCGATTATAAAAACGTTATAAGAGAATACCGGTATTTTTTACCGGTTATACTAAATTTAAAAAATATGTGTATAGCAACCAGCGTTGTCGCTTTGGTAATTTTTAACCAAACTTGGTACTTTTTTTCTTTCTTTATCAAATTTGGCAACTTGGTAATTTGTTTTTAAATTTGGTAACTTTTTTGATTCGGTATTACATGTCACAAAGTGTCAATATAAGTTCTGATTCCACATTAAATATTAAGTGGCCCGTAAGAGTATTCATAGGGAAGCACAATTATTTTCTGTTTATACTTAAGGCCAATGATGAGCAGTTCCGTTTTTGGGAAATACGAAGTAATCCTGGAAGTTTTCAAGCGCAAAAAGTCCTTCCAGCTTTCCGAAGCGTATCAAAGACACTGTGAATGATCAGATACCTTCAGTTGTTTTGTGGATGGAGATGTATGTATGTACCATATCCAAATGAAAAATATACCATTATGAGCCATAAGACAGTACCAGTTTTTTAAAACAAAGCGTCGTCTGTATTTAAGGGTCCAGTTATCTATCCAATTGACAATAGAACTGTAGGCTAACCTAACTCCTTGAAACACTTAATCACAGAAAATATAAAATTTTTAAATTATGTATGTTCGCAATTTATTTATCAATCAGCAGAAACATTTAACTAACGCGAGCAAAATTTAGATTTTTTTTCAAAAGCAAATTTTTGTATGAATATTTTTAAAATATTTTTCTAATGTTTTCTTAGAAAGGTAAAGTTTTACGTCCATAACGAGAGCATCAATAAGTCAACAAAGGAAATTATTTATCTCACAGTTTTTTCATTTAAATTGACTCAATACTAAAATACAAAGTAACGAAGTATTGTTGTAAAACTAAAACTCGACAAATGTCAATCACTACGCGTTGTACTTACATAGAAGAGATTTTTCCATTATAATATTATCTGTTGCTATAATTACTAAGCATTACTTTTACATTAATTTCCCCAAAGAAATTCACTTCACTAACAAATAGGAACCAATGTGGCAGTGCTCATTAAGTTTTGTCAGTCATGCTACAATGTTATGACCTCTTGCTATATTTGGTCTATAAAAATAATCCTGCATACTTATGTATATGAATATAAATAGCGAGGTTGGTAATGAGTGACCTCACATCTTTCTCACATCTCATATTTTTACACGATGTCCAGCGTGATTTCCTTTCAATTAACTTTATCTGACCTAGGTCATCATCATATATGTATGTACATATATACTTACGCACTCATATGTGCTTATACAAGTGTTTGACCATCAGCTTCATTTATAGAGTGCTACTCTCCGTGCAACATGGTCATCAGCGCTGATGAGTTTCGAATCCCCAGCGATACTTTTCAGTGAGCATCTTTTCATATGCATGAAGTAAGAATAGGAAGTATGTAGAAATGTACGTAAATATATTTGTGCTTTTGTGATATAAACCCTCTAGGAATTATGCGCACCTACAGTATGAATTACGAAATTGGAACTTTTTCCCACTTAGTTTTTTGGTCTTAGAATTGCTGATTGTTTAAATATTTGCCCTTTTCCCGATGCACTTAAAATGGCTATGGTCATCATTGCTTTTATTTACCGAAAAAATAGGCATATCTTACCACCCTAAAAGTTAGTGAAAAAAATATTAAACAACAACTGTGGAATCAATAGCGATGTGAGCTAAGAAATTTATACTGACAGTTTAAGTGCTCTGCTAAGAAATCAAAGCGTTAAAAGGGATTTAAAAACATTAAAATATGAGCTCGAAATATTGGCAGGTAGAAGTTCAGCCCAAAAACTTGACCAGAAAATAAGAAAGGCAAGAAAATCTAGTGACCGAGATTCAAAATATATCTGAGGTAAAAAGTAAGCCCTTTTCACCCTCAAACAGACACACTGGTGAAGGCGTTCAATACAGAAAATCTAGACCAATGTATAGGGACGACGTTCCTTGCCAATAGTAAGGTTATAGGTGACAGCCGTTCTATGCTTTTTACTGTTACTTGCTGGCTGTACTGTCGTAACCTGGTGGCATGTACTTTTGTAAGCTTGCTTAATATGTATACCCAATCTTTTTCGCTTAGTGTATTACAAAGTGTAAATGATAATATTTTTGAAATCAAAATAATACTAGAAAGTGAAGTTTTTTATGATTTGGCAATATTCTTTTTTAAGAGATTTCTAACAACTATTTGTACTGAACATTTTAAAAATTCGTTATATTTGCTTTTGGTACTCACAAATATTGTAGTCAAATTCAGATTTATATCGTTCAGAGCAGAGCAGGACAATGATTCAGGAATTTGTAATAAACTGATACTCGTAAAGCACATGCATATAAACATAGATAGGATACTCTCAAGACTAGTGTGACTAGTTGCTTTTACGGAACAGCGTTGGACTACACTTGATGGCCTTCAAAGTTTTTAGATTGTGTGAAACTTCATATTTACACTTTCACACAATTTTATTTCCTTTCAAACCAGTTTTTATTGAGCCTCACCGCTACACTGAGAAAAGAGTCAGCTAAATACATACATATATTACTCACAACATAAAATTTAGTAACTATAACCAAATCATTTTTAGTTGACGTAACTAAACTCTTTTCTCAGTGCAGCTGCTTTCATGAAATTACACTAAACCACAATTCATATATTAGCCAAAAGTTTTCACTACTAGGTTGGGACATACTTATATTTTTCTTTAACCCTTATATGTACATACATATCTATGTACTTATGTTTTTGGCAGTAATCATTAAGTTTCGTCGGTGCTTTGCGTTCTACATATGTACACATCTCCTATACATATGTATGTATGTATTTAAATATGTTTGTGGTCATACCATCATGCAGTGTGACTCTAACTTGGAGCTCGCATGAGTAGTTAATTTTTTCCGTATTATTTATGAACTAATTTTCGCTTTGACATTCGCGCTAGCCACACAGAAACATACGCTTTTATAAAGCTTGAATATTCAGGCCTTCATATGTAGTACTATGTAAGTAAATGCAGTATCTTTCATATGAATAGCACCCCCATTTCAGAGCGATATTGTTTGCCATTTTTAAGAATTTTCAATTAAAAAACAGTTTGCTTGCTTCGCTTCGAGAACTGTCAAAATTATTTGGAATATACTAAAACGTATGAAGGCTGGCCAAATGGCAGCTTTGCTTCACTTGTTTTAAGCGACTGAAAATTTCAAATATACAAATGTTTTATTTAAAAGCGTTTTGTAGGCTTTTGACAAAGAGATATTGGGCGTTCTTGAAGAGTTTTTGAGATAGGGCGTTTTCGAACTGGCTCCGAGATAGGTCAATCTTCCAGTCAGCAGTCGATATTTTTTCAACAAAACTCTAACAATTCTGAGAAACAAGTTTTGAAATTTGCAGAAAACTTATTTGACCTTTTTTCTACAAAGTTTAAAGAGAATTAAATTCTTAAAAAAATAAATAAACAATATCACTTCGAAATAGGATGCCATTGGCATGACCGATGCTGTATGTGTTCAGCGTAATTTAAGCACAAATTTCATTTACGGCGTGTTTTTGCGCTTTACTCAGATTTGTCCAATTCTCCCGCTTTGTTCGCCTTATTTTTAGCTTTACCCTCACGTTTATTTACATTTTTATTAACATTTTTAATATTCTTATTTACTTTTCGTTGGTCTAATTTATTTTATGTAAGACTAACTATTACCACATTTTCCCACATGCAATTATCCCGGTAATTTTCTTCTGGTCATTGGATTGTGCAAGCATTTATGATTTCCGTTGGTGTTGGCTCTTTTAATACACTGCGATATTTCATGTGTATGTATGCATATATGTATGCATGTGTGTATGTAGAAGTACATTCTTCGTCGAATCGACATGCCAACGACGTGTGTTGTATACCTATATAAATATAAGGATGTACATACTTCGAGGGGGTATGTATGTGCTTATGTATATTGCCTCTAGTCTATAAAAATGTACGCAGGAATATACCCAATCAAATTTATTCTTATTTTGGCAAATCTATAGAGAGTAATTATGCTTTTCTTCTTTCATTTGCTGACTGAGTGAAAATTAAGACTACGGTTACGGTTTGATGAGCAAGCAGTGATGTTGGAAAAATTAACAAATTTTGTGAGCTGTCAATTGTCTAAATATAAATCTTTGAAATGCTTCAGAAAACGCGGCTGCTCCCGTCACCGTTAACCTGGTGGTTAATGGTTGCGTTCAATCCCGGGAGTCTTCTTTTTTGGACAGTCTTTCGGCAAATATAGGCACGTAAGAACTGACGCCCAGATAAGTCTATGGAAGTTTGGATGCAATTACCACGGGGAAGTAGTCTACAGACCAGACATGTACTACATTCCTTCACCCACCACTAAGTCTCATTGAGATATAATATATGTTTGGAAAATGTAGGCCTTCAGTTTTTGGAGGTTTCGACGAGTTTTAATCCATCCGAATGTAAGCCGTTTTATGGGTTCAGTTTCCTTAATTGTGCGATCCTATCCTCAACGACTCAGCTGAGGAAAGAGGCCTTTGACTTATGTACTCGAGTACACCGAGCTGGCATGGAAGGAGGGCTTTAATATCCTACATGTCAGCCAACAATAGTTTAAAGCACCGTACGCAAACCTTCTGGCGTCGTCCTAACACAGGAGATGTGAATGAGTAGTAATTTTATATATGGAGAAGTCATATAAAGGTGTAAGCTGATAGTGAATAATTCTAGTTTTGTATAGCTAGAACCTGCATGCTCATTGCAAGTGAATTAACAGCATTTATTTTGCTTAATTGTAGCAATGAAGATATTGTGAGAGCTCTGGCTGACGCCTTTGTTAACGGTTCACAATGATGATTGAACCACCTCCAATGGTGCTGGGGAAAATCCTATCTGTTTTGAAATGTCGAAAGGCCTTATTTATCATTGCCTCGGACGAAAGTTCACTACACACCTGTTAGGAAAACAAAGCCGCTACCGGAAGCTGGTGTCAGCAGAGTATGCGCTCGGACAAACTACAGTCAAATCAGTAGACTATAAACTGCTCATATCTCATGTAATCAAGCTCATGCCTCATTAAAAGAGCAAACAAATAAAAATATATATAAATTATTTGCATAAATTATTGCATTTGTGAAGCTGAAGGTCGTTTGTCGTTGGCCGGCTAAAATCTGTGTGAATTGCGAAAGCAGAGGCTATATCTTTGAGCCTATGTATTTGAAGAGTGCGGTTTATTTCTAAGGCGGGACTGATTCCTGTTGCATCCCCGAAGGATCTCAAGTCTATCAATATTATTTCTTTTCTACTAAAGACTAGGTTTCCTCTCGCAGCACGTCTGTTTGAAAAAACAGGTTAATGAACTTGCACACGCTTTTAAATGTTATTGGGGCCATCGTAAATGCCTTAAGCAAGTTCGGAGTTGAATTCAAAATATTAAGGCTTATTTCCTACGTTTTTTGTGCCAAGGACTGTCGTTGCTTAGTAAGCCTGTGCACCTTGGCGCATGTATTTTTTCCATTTTAATATCCGCTCTTCATATAATCCCAATTTTTACAATTTTCCATTAAGTCTTTTCATTCTACGCGATCTTAAAAAAATTTAATTCACTTTGCCATCAACTCACTTAACAACCACAACAACCTAACGACCAAGCAGCTGTCATAATAGTGTCTCCCGCTGTGCACTTTACTCACTTCGCGGGAAAGTAAAAGCAAATTGCCAATTAAGTGTAGTTCATGGTTTCTCGCCTTCGATTCACTTAACTCGCTTACGCTTAATTTCCTGTTATACGAGCAGCGGCAGGCAAAGGCGAGTGCGGCAACTTTTCGACGAAAATACAAAGAACACAGTTACATGCATGCACATTGCTTCACACTACATATACGAAATTATGCCACGTACAAGAATTTTACAAAAATTGCGCGTAAAATCGTAACAACGAAGAGGGCGAATCTTAAATTGAAAACGCGCTGCTGCTGCGCTGGATTAACTCCCTACAAACATATGTGGGGTGTTAATACAAACATACATATGTATGCATGTATGCGCGTATTCTATAGCGTGCCATTGAATTTTCCGTTACACAAATGATTATAGCTTGCGTGCGTGCACTACTACGGCATCAACGAAGAGTGTATAGCCAATATCCTTTCTTTGGAAATTGGCTATCATTGGCTGCATAAGGACAATGCCAATAAAGCGTTGCACTTCAGGAGGCGCAAATGTGCAGGCACGCATGCTCGCCCGTTGGCTGGCTTGCTCCTACGTAAAGGCACACACATAATTAAAGCGTGGTCCATGTAGTGGTTTCTTTTTAAAAGTTCAAACAAACTAAAAAAAAAAAAACATTTTTTCGGTACCTTATTGGTTCATTCGAAAGAGCCAACGTTGCCATTATTTATGGATGGCGGTTTAATTTATTTGGCTGTAGAAGTAGCTAATTCGGTTATCTGGCTTTATCTCACGAATGGCTTGTTCGATTTTCGTTAAGGGCCTGAATCGTTAATGGCATAATATCGGCCCTACGCGGCATCGCACAAAAGAAATTATAACGGTGTCAAATCCCAGCTCCGAGGTGGCCAATTGACATCGTCGAGACGTCTGGTAACATGATTACCGAACTTGGCATGAAAAAGATCGATTGTGGCATAAGTGGTGTGGCATGGCGCGGCATGCTACTAAAACCAAAAATCGCCCAAGTCCATTTCATCAATTTCAGGCCACAAAAAATCGTTTATCATGCCTCTGTAGCGCACGAAGTTGACTGAGCTGGCATTCTCGACGATCACGTGCGGATGTTCCGATCCCCAGAGGCTACCGAGGCGAAGTTGTGCTTCGTCAGAAATTATGAGTTTTTGTGCAAAATCATTGTCCATTCTGGGCTCCTCTAAGTACCTTATGCCCAATGTTGTTTAAGTGTAAAGCGATTAATTTCGTTCTGCGCAGATATGATACTGACTTTCTGTCAAGATTTCCTGCAAAAAAGCCCTTTCACTGTCAAATTAACATAGGACTAAAAACACACTATATGGACCACCCTGTATCGACATATGTATGTGCTTATGTATGTACGCCGAACAGTTCCTGTGCGCCTGCATTTGCTTCTCTGCAATGCCATTCGAAGTGCCGCAGCACGTTCATAAACGCTTACGCTTACCCAAATGATTGGAATTTCGATACTTTGCCTTTATTTCAGAAGCGCTTAAAATACTTTCCGCTTATTGTGTGTGTATGTGTGTGTGCGGGTTTTTTGCCACCCATCGCCCTTGCTGCTACTTTTTGCATAGCTGCAGCTTAACAAACGCCAAGAAATGTATGGCATATGCATTTTCATGTAGCATTCTCTTATGTAGCTTTGTGTTGTTGTTGCTTGCCTGCATTGGCATCTGATTTTTCAATTGTTATTACAACGCAATCACCACCACAGCATAAACGTACAGAATACTGTAAAGCGAATACTTCGGTTATTGCAAATTGCTCCATTTAATGAAAGCAAACAATTTGCGGTATTGATTAGGTTATCCTTTGAAAAGTGGCTGAGGGAGTGCTGGGTATGGAGAAATGGTGCATCGTATGAGCATGTTGCTAGTACCCAAGATAAAATCTAGGGCAGCAACAAGCGGAAATTCTCAGAGGGTATTGATGATAAACCCAGTTGCTTTTTGCTACTTTGAGATTTTGGCAACGATGTGTTAAGTGGCGAATACCGGAGTTCTTTAATGCCCCTGGCGCAGATTAAAGGGAACAATAAAAGAATTAGTGATCTTCTAAGACAGCCTCCTCTGAAACTATAAATTCAACAAAACGCATTGATATACTTTACCAAAAGTCTCCTCTGGGAGGAAATAAAATGTCAGATGGCCTTATAAATAGAAATTGACCCAGACGGCTCCCGTTCTGAAAAGGAATTGATTCAGAATGGCTTTTGAAAGAGATTTTTTTATTACTTTGCACTCTGATTGACATTTCAATTATGAATTTTGGCAAGTGAAGAGGAATGGATATTTGAAAGGAGGTTCCGCGTGACAGCCAGGCTTGCCTGTGATCCCTAACAAATGCTTAAACTTCTTCAAAAATTATCCTGGATCATAAGTAGAGGCTGAATCCCTTTGTGATGTTGAATAATTCTGAACTTACTTACAGTCTATATACATATTAGCCCGAAGATTAGATTAGATTAGATTCAGGTCCCCTTTGATGCAATTTAAATACCTGCGAAACAAAAAATTAAAATGAGAACAAATTCATTCTTGGAAATACCTAATAGGAAACAGAGTTTCCCTATAAGCACTCGGATTAATTTTTAGAGTCACAAATGTCTCAGAATTCCTAGTTGTAACACTCATTATGAGCTTAAAAAAGGATTAAGAAAAGAACATATTTGCCTTCTTAGAGGGGCACGCCAATATGAGTCCAAGTTAGGAGTAATATAAGAGTCTAAAATATGACGCTTTCTGAGTCTTAAAAATAAATATTCTTTATAATTCTGATTATTAATAAATTTTTAGTTCTACACGAACTTTGTTACTTTTGTTAAACTTAGAATTTATTTGTCAATGTTATTGTGGCTTGTTAACATTTTATTTTTTAATATTTTTATTGAGCTTTGTACCACGATTGTTTATTAGGAAAAATTGAAAAAGCAACAAAGTCTAGCGGTAGCGCCTGCTGAAGTCTAGAAAAAAGAAGTCTGATGAGGAGATGTGGTTATCTCCGAAATAGTGCTATAACTTCTACCGCTTAGACTTTGTTGCTTTTTCAATTTTTCCTAATAAACAATCGTGGTACAAAGCTCAATAAAAATATTAAAAAAATTAGAATTTATGACTGCAAAAGAGTCCGAAATGAGTCAGTCTGGTTGACTGGTCTCAGAGTCATATTTATTTTATGACGAAAGAAATACTCATTTTAGTTCTGAGCACTCTGAAAATTGTTTAAAGGCAAAGAAATATAATCACTTCTTTAATCAGTACACGGCACACAATCCATAGGAACAATGCATGGTGGACTAACTCGCCATTTGTAGACAACGGCGGTATATTTTTCAAAAAAATAAAAAATAAAAACATGTTTTATAAGAACTAATTAACTGTAACGAAAAACTCATTTTCCTAATAGTACAAAAAATAGAATCAAAGTAAAACAAATCCCAATGAGGAATAAAGACAAGCTTTATTGCAGCACGATTGATCAAGCAACAACAAGTCAAATTGCATATGTGATATGCAGCACACATACGTACATAAGTATCTACATATATGTATGTATGTATGCATGTGCTTACGACGGAGCACTGCAAGAGCGTTTAACTGTGAAAATTGGCAGCCACAATTACAACATGCTACACTTCCTTGACGATGAGCAGTAAAAAAGCAGAAAAAACAGCAAAAGGGCAACAGAAGTGCAGCTGAAGGCCATCCGTGCACCGAAGGAAGAGTAAGGCTGCATGAAAAAGTAGCAAAGTTCAGCCGAAGATAGTAAAGAGTAAGCCAAGAATAGTTGGTAGCACTGTTGGAAGTCCTTTGCGGCTCTGAGCGACCGAATTGTGCTGCTTCGCCTCATAGCTGGTGGTCGCTTATCCAGCTTTCCCTCCCATAAGGCAACACCTCATTTACTCATTTTAATGTTATCTACTTTTTGCTGCAGTTGATTTTGTTATTTTTTGTAGCGTTGCAAAATTTTGTAACAAAAAAAAATAAAATAATTATAAAACACGAGAGGGAAAGAAAAATTGCAAATTTTTTCCTTTAAAGTTGAATGTTAACTTTGTTTTTGATTTTTAGTTTTTACACTTTCTTTTCTGTTTTGTATTTTTTTTTTTTTTTTAATTTCCCTTAATATATCAAGCGCATTCTTTGTTTTTCATTTTTAGTCAAAGCTTCCGGTACGTTCGTCCTTACATCGTCAGGAGACTGAGTGAGTCATGTGAGTTAAATACTCTACATAAACAAAACATATGTATGTATATGCACAAACGTATGTGAGCATGTGCGCTTTTGGATGTAAATTTTACATTTTTGATGCTTCCCCGGCGAAAAGTTTTGACTTGAAATTTCACTTGCGAATTTGTTTTTACGAGAGTAACTTTTTGCTCTTCAGTTAATTAGCCAAAAAAAATTAAGGGAACGAAAATCTTCTGAACTGATATATACTTATGGCCTTATTCATAAAAAATTAAGTAGCTTTATTGAGGTTTATTAATTGAAAAATGTATGAAAACGTCAATTTATAAAGCTCTTTAAACTAACCATTAGATTTTATCTCTTTCTCATTTCTATAGCTTTTTCAGGGTTCCGATCCTTAGTAGCGCCATTAAAGAACTGGGATAAAAATCAAGCGTTGGCCCGGATCAAATCGGGAATTAACTGCAGTTAATCCGGATTAAGTCCGAGTTTAAGCTTTAAGGGTAAAAAGAGAAGAAGGTCGAAAGGTGACGCTTACATTTTTTTGTTCACAATAAAGTTACGTAAGTTTTATTGGCTTTTGGAATAAGGCAATCTACCCTAAAGATCAAAGTAGAGAGAACTGCCAACAGAAGCGGCAATGACGAATTGAGCATGGCGGTGACGTTTTCGCTGCTTCTTTTTCTCTCTATCCACAATAAATTTTTAATTTTATTTAAAACAAAATTATCAATATTTATAAAAAGTGGTATTTTTTATATCGTTTCTAGACCATCTCTAATTTGCCCTTAATTAATTTCTGGTTAATTTTTTTTGCATAAACTTTTAAAAACGTTCCCGGTCAGCACCGGACTTGATTATTTTTTTAATTAAGGCCCATGTCCTGTGCCACCTTTTGCCAATTATCCACAACTTTCAGTATTGCAACGGCTTCCAATTGATTTGGTCATTACTACAAGCGATTAATATCGGCGACTTCGATCATTTGTTTATTACTTATGGTTAACGTGGATGAAACCAGGTGAATGCAAATGGCTCTTAACTGCCTCAGATGACTACTGGGCTCTGCTCTTTCTGGGCGATTTAGTCAAAGCTCTGGCTAAATGATAAGGGGATAGCCTAGTCTTCGCTAGTCAATTTTAATGTCGTTGAGAAAATTCATAAATTTAAATACGGAAAAGTGATAAAGCACATACCAAAAATAAGCCTATATTTCGTAAAATTTCCAGCAGGTCTTAAGAAACATATCACCATAATCATATCATACGTACGTACATAACCGTACGTGCGTTCTTTTATATGTATACACATGCCCTTGCGTGCTTCCGTCTTCTTTCGCAAGTGTCACTTTTGCATTTTTCACTCTCTGTTTATCTGTGTTTTAGCACAAAACAAGCGGAAGGATATGTCGGTTTTCGACATCATTGCTCACACTGTTACAATCAAGTGTTTGTAAAATAAAACCAAAAATATTTTCCGACAAAATGTAGATTTAGAATTTATTTTAAAAGTGAACGAGAGGAAAGAATTCAATGAAGGGGTTAAGGGACTAAAAATGAACGTTAAAAGTGTGCGTTGTACCAAAAAAAAAGTCAATAGACTAGATAAGGCATTCGAAATTTTCATTAAAAATAAAATAACTAATGTCAAAATTAATAAATAAACACCTCAATCTCAATGCAAGAAATTTTAATATTTATAATATCGATATAAGAAACAATTTTGTTTAAATAAGTTGGTAGTTTTCACTATTGGGACAAATTATTAACTTATTAACTTAAATGTTTGAAAAATGTTGCTATTTCCAGGTTTTTTGCCCTTTCCTGTACTTTCACAACTTAGGGCCAAGTATTTTTTGAGATATTTCGGGACTTTTCGAAAAGTTTCCGGACTGTTAGTGTGTTTTTTTTTTATATTATTTTTTTGCACATTGTAACACTTTTCATATTTATTTGTATTTTTTTAGGCGAAACTGTTTTGGTTTTTTCCAAAATTTTTTGTTTTTAGTATAATTTTTGTGAACTTAAAATTTTTTTCTCCATCACTAGGGTTTTGTTTAGGATCTTGCGAAATTTTTTCGGTAATTTTCGAGAACTTCAGGTTTTTAGCGATTTCAGATTTTTTGGATTCTCCGTAAAATTTCAAATTTAATTTAGGACTTTGCAAAACAACTTGGGATATGTTCGAATAATTTTGGGTTTTTTTTTGCTTTTTACGCGTACCCTAAAAAATGTTTAGAATTTTTTAGGGCCTTGGAACTTGCCGGAATTGTTTTTTTTTTGTTCTTTTTTTTTTGTTTTTGCAGGACCATTTGGGATTTTTTGCGCTCCCTACTTTTAGTAATTGTTTTTGGTTATTTCGAGATATTCGCTATTTTTTTGGAAACATTCGGAGTTTACGGGAACATTTTAATTCTAAAGTACATTTACATTTCAACCTGGTTTTATTTTTTCTACAAAAATTCGATTTCTCGATAAACATTCTGTTAAGAAAAACAACGCCAGTTGCACGGCAAAATGTATTTTTTTTTTGGTATACAACTACTTAACTACGTAGTTTGGAACTAAATATTTTTAAACAAAATTCATTTTCTCTTAGCTCTTCGAAACTGTAGAGCCAATCCTTTTACGGCCTGTTAATTTCTTAAGCAACAATAATTTGACTAAATACCCAAGTAATTTGCCTTTAACAACCGAAGAGCTCTGTCGTGACACTAAAAACTCTCACACATATACATACATACATATAAATAGTATAGAATTACATGTGTAGAAAGGAAAAAGACATATCAACATGAGTGAGTTTGCTCATAAAATCATTTGCTTGTTTAACTTTCTTCTAGCTACAAGGGACACTACAGCACTTCACCCACATACAGTTATGTACACATTGTTTTTGGGAATTTATGTATGCTTACCCTAACTGAATGTCTCACATGTCTACTTACTTTGAGATACTGAAAATTTTCGATGTAAGGAGATTAGTGTGTCTGCAAATTTAGCTTGAAAATCATACTTTCGCTAACATATATGTACTTGTTTACTGCAATTTTAGCAATTGTATTGGGCAAAGTAGGTTGCATATATGTCCTGTACTATGTATGTAACGGGTGATTTTTTTGAGGTTAGGATTTTCATGCATTAGTATTTGACAGATCACGTGGGATTTCAGACATGGTGTCAAAGAGAAAGATGCTCAGTATGCTTTGACATTTCATCATGAATAGACTTACTAACGAGCAACGCTTGCAAATCATTGAATTTTATTACCAAAATCAGTGTTCGGTTCGAAATGTGTTTCGCAAACCCAATTGCTGCGAACGGCGACGAATCGACATTTCACGGTCTTCAGCAACACTCTCAGAAACAGACGCAATATTCTCTTCTGTACGCACTGTACGCATTCGTGTGGTTGGTTTAATGTCCAATAAAGTAAACTGAGTGCGAAACTTGGTCACAATCGCATTAATTGTTTGCTCACTTGGTCGATTATGTAGACCATAAATCGGACGTAAAGCGAACCGAACACTGATTTTGGTAATAAAATTCAATGATTTGCAAGCGTTGCTCGTTAGTAAGTCTATTCATGATGAAATGTCAAAGCATACTGAGCATCTTTCTCTTTGACACCATGTCTGAAATCCCACGTGATCTGTCAAATACTAATGCATGAAAATCCTAACCTCAAAAAAATCACCCGTTATGTATATGAGTTGCAGTTTTGGAAAGTGCTTAAATGCGCATAAAATTGGCTGCTATGAGACGGAAAGGCATTTGCAACTTTTGTAGTCCTTCCTGCACCATAAGACTGCATACTTTCTCTTCACCTCTCTTCACTCTGCCAACTAATTTCAACAAATCGCATTGGGATTAAAGTTTTATACATTTCATTGCCTTGTTGCAGTTTGCTATGGTATCGCATTTCACTTGTAAAGCTGCCATTTGTAGGTAATAAGCAATTGCATATGCACAAGCACACGACCCCCAATATATAGATACATACATATGTATGTAAATTCAGGTATGAATGCATTTATCCACTTGCTCGTACTGATGTATGTTTGTATGTATTTCGATTTCGATTTTCTCTTGTCCACCGTCTGTAATTTATCAGTGAATATTTGTGTGCTAGCAAATTCAGTAGCACAAGCATTTCCAAAAACAATGCGACATGGTGTACGTACTTACATGAAACATTTTTTCAATTAACAACAGCAAGCAAAACAACTCGAAAACATGAACATCATTTGCAACAACAGGCAACAACAACAGTGCAAGCTACACACTTTTCTTACTAAACGAGTTTATCAACTTTGTGTGTGACAATGTCATTATGGCCAACATTAAATATCCTCATCATCAGCTGAAACTGCAATCCAAGTCATCAGTGTCGATGTCGCCATCGTCATTAGGGCCAAACTCTGGCACTTAAAATACGAAGTGCAAACTTTGATGTCTTAAGTTATTTTGTCGGTTATGGTGAGTTGTTGTTGCAAGTTTGGCTATTTTGAAATTTGCTGCTGGCAACTTGGTATCGGCATTCTCTACGGGAAATTTTCAAAGCTGCTTACTCAGTTCAAGGGCTTCAAAATTTACGAGAGATATAAAGAAAATAAGAAAAGCCAAGAAAATATATTCAAATTTAAATTTCGAAAAAGAGAAGCTAACAAGCGCTACTTTGGACTGAGTAGGCAATTTGCGAGTAAAGCCCTCCCTCGACATACGAAAACCGCACTTTATAAGGCACTCATTATGACCGTGTTGGTTTAAGGCGCCGAAGCATGGACAATGACTACATCCGATGAGGCGCCTCTTGGAGTATTCGAGAGAAAGATTTTGCAAAAGATTTCCGGACCTTTACGCGTTGGCGATGGCGAATACCGCAGACGATTTAACGATGAGCTCTATGAGCTTTACAACGACATAGACGTAGTGCAGCGAATTAAAATACAGCTGCTTCGCGGGCTTAGCCATGTCGTTGGAATGGACTCCCACTGGTGGTAGCTGAGGAAAAGCGAGACCCCCACAGATTAGAAAGACCAAGCGGAGAAGGACTTGCCTTCACTTGGCATTTCCAATTGGCGCCCGTTGGCCCAAAAGAGGAACCACTGGCATGTTTGGTTGAACTCGGCTGAAATCGCTTAGGCAGTTACAGTGCCAACTACGAGCGAAGTAGAAGTTGTAGATTAAGGCTATTTCCTGTATCCTTGCTGTATTTTAAACTCTTCAGGTTTTTAATGTTATTAAACCAAATCGGAACGAAACTCAATATGTATAGAATGTAAAGAAAACCACAAAGCTTTGTTTGTGTTTATCGCTGAGGCCAAGAGCTTTTCTTTCTCGACTCTGTCATTGAATCTGCCGATACTGATGGCAAATTCCTCAGTTAATCAACTGAGCATCTGCATTACTTTCGGCCTCCGATAAAGCGGATTCTATTTCATAGTAATATAGTTCTCGCCACGCGGGCTTTGAAGTTTTTAAGCCTTAAGCAATTATTACCCTGAAGCTAATTGGCTGAGGAAGTTCGCATTAAGCTTTATCGGCGCTTGCTGTTACGGTACTTCTGACTTCTTAAACCTAACCAGCATCCCATTGTGCGTGGGTAAGTGCGAGTTGCAGTAGCGGGTAATTTACTTAATCTACTGCGGCGCGCAGGGATTGGCAGAGAGCCACACGCGGATACACAGGCAGAAATGTCGATATTTTTCATTTATCGCTCCTAGCTTCGCACCTTCCTAGACCTGCCTAACTAGCCTCTTTATGTTGGTTAACAACCTCCCGTGGTGAGACAGTTTGTCCAATTAGCGACTTTGCTGTACAAGATAGGTGCACAAACAGCCTGAGTCAGATAAATGAGAAACAACTTTACTGCGGTAGCGTCACGATTCGCCTGTCCGAATTTACCGTTTGGGATAAAGCTGTCGTTCAGGCCCATCTTAAGGCTTTTTCCTTCGGGAAACTCGGAAAGCTGTGTGACGAAACCTTTTTGAATCCACAGATACCGTTTAACACCACTTTTAATCGAGCCAGCACCAACTTAACGCTGGACTCTACACCGGATTGCTTACTTCCTCCAGAGTATATGACGAAAGCCGATTACAACTTTACTTTCCTCTCGGTAATGACACCCAGGGAAAGTACCCGTGAAAGGAATCGACTTTACTTCCTTCACAACAGATAATACTGCCACCTACCAAATGCGCCAGCTTTGGGAATCGGTTTCGACTACACTCTACAGTTTTTTTTATTTATTTTTCATTTTGACTGCGTCTCTACTCAGACTCGCTACCCGAAACTTGGTGTTTAGTCGCCTTAAAATTGTAACATGGTTATCTCAGAACAGGACGTCGAATTTAATTTCCATATTGCTAACCAGCCTTTCAAGTATGCTGTAGTGTACTATTTTTTTTTGAAAAAGGTGTATACCTAATTCTTTTTATTATTCTTACCCACTACCCTGCGCTATTAATTTACACATCGTATTAAATTTCAATTAAATAATCTGCCATCAAATATTTAATTAATAGTAGCGTACACCTGCAACCCTCATGGAGATGCGTCAACCCATCAACCGCTACCTTGTGGCGAAATCCTATTAGCGAATATAGAGTGAGCACAAACAAGCACATACTATGTTCATTAGGGTGGTAAAAAAAAAAAATCTAAAACGAATTTTTCATAATGGAAAAAAAGAAACTTTTACTTTTTTGTAAAAAAAATTATATTTAGAATTGCCAAAAAGCCTCTGAAGTTTTCTATGTATTTTATATGGGAAAAACACTTTTTCGACCTAATTGTTATGTCATCATTTATTAATACTAAAGATTTGCATTTTTGGGGATTTTTGGGGGACCTATAAAAAATGTTTTAAATTAAAAAATGTCTAAATAAGAACTTTAGTGTTGAAGAAAAACAGTGTCTTTCTATCGAAAGATATTGATTTTCAAGAATTGTATACCACTTCTACGAAAAATGGGTTTTCCCCATATAAAATACTTCATTCATAAAAATAAACTCCTAAACCCTCTGCAGAGTGGTTTCAGAGCTGGTCACTCCTGTTCTACTGCTGTTGTTAAAGTCTTAGACGATATACGTCAGCCATTCGATCAAGGTCATTTAACACTACTTTGTCTGCTTGATTTTTCTAAGGCTTTTGATTCTGTAAACCACAATTTATTGTGTGAAAAACTAGCTAAGTATTTCAGCTTCAGCAAAACTGCATTAAAACTCATAGAGAGCTATTTGAGCGACAGGTTTCAAAAAGTAAAAATCGGCAATAATTCTTCTAACCTCGTGCATATATACTCTGATGTCCCTCAGGGATCCATATTGGGCCCCCTTTTGTTTAGCATTTTCATAAATGACATTTTCAGCACCTGCACTCATGCGCGCTTACACGCCTATGCCGATGATGTGCAGCTGTATGTTTCTAATAAAATTGGATCGATTCAGGATATTTGTCTACAACTTAACGAGGACTTAAGCTCAATATTTGCATGGTCTAGGGAGAATTTACTTTGCCTCAATGCTCAAAAATCTTGTGTAATACCTGTCGCTAAAGATAAATTTTTGGCATCGGATATTCCCAACTTATTTATTGGTGCCAACCAGCTTAAATTAGTTGACAAAGCCAGGAATTAGGGTTTCGTTATTAACTCTAGACTTGCGTGTGATGATCATGTTAATGAAGTTGTGAGTAAAATATTTTTTACTCTACGATGTCTTAGAGTAACTTCACCTTATGTACCGGTAGCCACTAAGAAAAAGTTAATTACAAGTTTAATTGTTCCTTATATCACGTACTTTGAAATCGTCTACGGCAAATTAGACTCTCATTCACTCCAAAAATTGAATATCGCCATTAACTCTGCCACAAGGTATGTATTTGGTTTAAAGAAATACGATCATCTCTCATCTATGCGTAATTCTATACTTGGCTGTGATTTACAAAATTTTCTGAACGCGCGTAATTGCATTTTTATGTTCAAATTATTTATCACGAAGAGCCCGGAATATCTGTACAATAAACTTAAGTTCTCCAAGAGTACACGTTCGCCAGGTCTTATTCTTCCGAGATTTAACTATTTATGCACTTCAATACTGTTTTTTATTAATGCGGTAAGGCTCTGGAACTCCCTTCCACTGTCCTTGAAGAACGCGTTGCACATAGGCAACTTCAAAAAACTCATATTTAACTTTTTTTCTTCCAAGCGTGATCAAGAATAGTGGTTATAAGCTTACCTTTGTTTTATGTTAGAATATATGATTTGTAATTCAACGTACACATTACCTTAATCTATATTGTAATATTAATTATTATCTGTACTTTTTATTTTATTTCTTGCAATTTGTTTGTATCATTGTGCAAGTAAAGATTACATCTTAATGCACTAATGTTTTCAATATAATATTAAATTAAATTAAATTAAATACTTGGAATTCATAGGCTTTCAGTCAGTTCTGAACATAAACTTTTTTTAAGCAAAAAAAATACGGGTATTCTTTTTTTTATTTGAACAATTTACATTTTAAACTTTTTCCAACGCATGTATTTTTGGAGCACCCCAATGTAGTACAATTAATGTACCTGCATAATTATGTATGTACATTAGACTGTACCAGAAGCAAAAAGCCTGCCGCTCACCTCAGAGTCTAAAATATTTTTTCAAGGCAATTTCAAGTTTTTTTTTGGCGCAACGTGGAGTAGACCTTTTCAAATTATTCGCCATACCTCGATATTTACAGTCGGATCTTAAAGTAGAATATGTCGTCATTTTCTCGAGGAGAAGATTTTTTTTTTTCAACGTTTCGTTGACGTCAATTACCCAGTTCTAGTACTTACGCAACGGATTTTAGTTCCAGCCCCCCTAAAGTACTACTCAATTGTCAGTAAAGTTATTATTCCAGGATGGGCGTCTCCGAAAAATGCAAAAACGCGACCCCCGAAATTGCCTTACTAAAATATTTTAGCGTTAGCGGTGTACGGCGAACTTTTTTGTTTTCTAGTAAGGTGGTACGGTCTAATGTACGTACCTACATATAAGGACACATACTCACATACAATCGAAAGACAATTTGGCATTGAGTGTCTTCGTTAATTTTCTTCAATTCCTCGCTCATTCCACGCACTTGCTAATTGTGTAAGAAATTACGCTTGTATGTATGTGTGTTCTTTTCGTGTCTTTTTTTTAATGCGAATTGTATGTTTTTGGTTGCGTCTGTCACACTCACTGTAAATATGTGCGCCCTTTTGCAATAAAGTAGATTGGCATTTAATCGGCTTTGTTTGCGTTAAATGTGCAAATTAATTTGATTCCCACCTGCTGCATACAATTTTCAAGGGTTGTCTTTTGTTTTCATTTATTGGCAGTGGTAAGGCGATAGAAAGGTTGTTGAAGCAAATGTCACGGGAATCCAGTTTTCCCAAAATTTTAAAAATGATAGTGTCATGGAAAATATATCTACTGAATTCACATTTTCTCAATGAATCAGAAATGTTCAACGTAAATATGTACATAAGCAAAAGCAATGTAAAGTACAATGTAAACTATTTAATGGAAAGAAAATATAAACGCAAAAAGTGGATGTATAATGCCAGCAAGTCTTTTGAAAAAAAAAAAAATTAATCTCAACTGAAATGGTATTAAATTCTATTCAAATGAGTTTTGTAGAACAACACTCAGAGAAAAAAAGCACTGCCCTGTATTTCCCTGGACTCACAACATTCGCTGGCCTTTATCGAATTATTATTTTTTTTGTTTTTTAACAACGCGCACTCCAAAAATAAAAGCAAATGACATCGCAAAGAAACCATAATAAGCAAAGCAACTAAGAAAATACAGATTTGCAAATGCTGTGCATTTATGTTTTGTGTGTATGTATGTATTTGTGCGCGCACAATAGCAGTGACCACTGAACTGGAATGTGAACAATTTTTATGGTCCTCAGGCATTTAATTCAGTAACTAGCCAGCAAGCTGCTTGACTAAAGGACAAACAACTAGAAGCCAGTGCGGGCATACCAATCCCCAGAGGATAGTGAGGCTAAAGCAACAAAAACGCTACAGTTGGGTGGCCAGGAAGAAGAAACAAAAAAGAAGTACCAGAAGGAGTACTCGACTTTGTGCGTATGTATGTAGTAGATATGCTTATAAGACACATTTAAGAGGTTGTCGAAAGTGGGTGGAAGCGGAAGCGTGGTGTTATAATTTGTGGGCTGATGCAGAGTGGTAGAAAGTGTAGCTGTCGGCGCCTACAAGCTGCCTGGGTCGGCTTATTTTATGGTTTGGAAAAGCAAATTTTCGAAATGTTTTTGGCTTCACTGGCTTCGGCGTTACTTCACGCTAGTTATTCGCATTTTACTTACTTGCTGCTACTTACGCATTTTTGTCTTCTTGTTTTATTCGATGTATTTGAACAAACGAACGGGCAACAAAAGTAGAAATAATTTAATGGAATTTTAATCACTGTCAAGTTTGTTTTGATTCAATTTATTGCCTTAAATTGCTTTCGAAGATATAGATGTAGGAAGAAGTGGAATTTTTTTCACTAAGTACTTGTATATTCAGAAAAAAAAAGTTAAAATAATAACAAAAATTAAAAAAAAAGAAAAACAGCAAACACTAAGAACTTGCCTAGCCCTTTTAAAGATTTTCTTAGATTTTTTTTTATTACTCCTTCACAAAAATAATTGAGTTAAAACCCCATTAGGCACTTAATAAAAACTGAAAGTACAAGTTAGCGGTAGAAGGATAATGAACACCCCGATAATAATGCCTTTTGTGACAAGGAAATGTAAGAGCTTCTAGTACATTAAACAATATACACATTTTTGCTGTTTTTAGTGTTTTGGACAAAATGGAAATTTTTCGGTTTTTTGTATTCATTTAGGACAGGGAATTGAATCAGTGCATTTAAAAAAAGTTTCACATTTCTGAATAACACAACAAAATGAAAATAAATGACTGTAAAAGCCTAAGAGATAAGCAATGGCTTCGAAGAGGTGACAAAAATGAATAAAAAAATTAAATGTTTAAATTTTTCGTGAAAGAAATATATATTTTGAATAGTCATCATAATACCTGTAAATTACCTGGGAAATATTTGTGGGTAAAAATAACTGCCTTGACCACGGTAAGACAGTCTCTCACCAAGCTGCAACGTCTGGCGCACGACGGGAGTAATGCGCACGTGTCCGACGGCAGCACTAGAGGTAGTTTTTGAGCTTGATGCAGTAGCTCAAAGAGCAAGATAAACAATCCAAAATTTTCATAGAGATGGTTATGGCAGAGATAAGGTGCCATCATCGTCTAGGAACATGGAGAAGCTAGGATCCCAGATCCCACTAAGGTGACCTGAATGGAGGGGTAGTTATATACAGCCCAGCAACACGCAATGGTACACAGACGGCTCCAAAACACCAGAAGATATTGGGGCAGGCATTTTTGGTCCCATTTTTGGATGAGGATATCCGTGCAAATGGGCAAATACCCAAATATTCATCAAGCGGAGGTATACGCCATCTATCGGTGTGTAGAGATCAATTTACTTAGAGGCTCCTAGTCCTTAGCGACAGTCAGGTGGTACTTGAGGCATTATCACCCTTCCTTGAGCCTGAGTGAGTATGACTTATTCCTATCGAAAAATTTGAATAAATTTTCTTACCCTTTCAGTTACCCTAATTCGTATGTATGTATTTCTCATTGCTTTCGGTTTCGTCTTTATGTTCAATTTTTCCTTCATTTTTTGGTCTAATCATTATAACTTACTTCTGCATTACCACATTAATCTATATAACAAAGTTTAATTTCAAATACGAAGTGAAACAAAATGCGAAAATAACTAAAATTGAATAGGTTGCAACAACAACTATACACAACTAAGGAAATATTCAAACGACGGTTTTGGCCGTAGTTTTCAACCAATTTAACAATCTCCCCTTCGTTTGGCGATGGAAAATTTTTTAATAATAACAATTTATAATAATATTTTGGCACTTACACTTTTTTTAAGTTTTTGGCCGAGCTTCTTTCTCCACCAATTCTGGTGTGCAACACTAAGTGCCTCAAAGCGATTTCAATGCTACCAATATTTATAAAATTGTGTTAACTTTTTTAATGCCTGAATAAGTGCATGAAAAAGTTAATACTTTTTCGGCCACTTTAGCCTAATGAAAATTATGCCAAAAAAGAATGAAGAAGTAATGAATCCTTTTTTGTATTCTTTCATTTAGTACATATGTATGCAATTTATTATTTTCAGTAGCTATGAACTTTTTTGAGTAAATATTATTGGGTTTTTTTCCTGGAATAAATAAAGTGTGTTTCAGATAAACGAGGAAAGGCAAACATAAATACAAATCTGCCTGCGCACGTATTTATAAATTTTTTCATATGCACTTACCGTGCACGCATACATACATAGTCCATTAATGGGCGCACACAGGCATGAATTTGTATCAACTCCAACCACATTCATCACTTAAAGTAACACATTTAGCTACGATTACAGTTGAGTGCTAAAGTTTAAACATTTTTTAATACATAACAAACTTGCAACTACTACTAAATATAGGTATGTACGTTAGGGCGGGTCAAATTATATGGGAGATTTCTTCGAATATGCGCGTATAGTACAGGATGATTCTACGTGTAATTCTAATGAAATTTGTCGATGAAACCATGGGTCTAAAAACAATTTGAAGTTCGCCAACTTTCGATGATAGGTTTCTTAGCATTTTGCTATTGAGTCGAAAAGAAGTGAATATATTCTGAATAAAAACATGCTATAAGGGGTTTTTTTTTTGTATGAGGAATACATTTTTGCACTTACCTTTTTCTTAAAACTTCCACCAGAGTAACCCTTTCAAAATTTTCACATTTCCTTCGAAACCTATTTTCGCAATTTGGCAAACTCGAAGTTAGTTTTAGACGCATGGTTTCGTCGACAAAATTGCTTAGAATTACACGCAGGATCGTTCTATGCTTCACGCGCATAGTCAAAAAAAAAAAAAATTGGCCCGCCCTAATGTATGTAGATGTACATATGTATACACATTTATACCGTTAAAAGTTTTTGCAGTTAAAAATCCACTCAACCTTTTGTGCCGAAGCATTTTCGCAAACATTATTTAAAACATTTAATTGCTTTGTGGCTGTCCATTTAGAATGCGATTTTCATACACACTCTCACAATCATTCACTGTAAGTGTAAAATGTACGCATGAAATTCACAAAAAGCGTGACAAAAGTGTCAAAAAAGTGCAACAGCATACAATATTGCTACAAAATATACATAGTTTCATTTGCTGCTTTTCTGGTAATTGAATTTTTTTCCCCCTCTACTTTTAGACATCTCCTTTTTTCTACCCCTCACTCTCACATTGTGAATAACTCAGTCGTAACACCTGGTTTGCATTTAATATTAATAGTTATGTAACGCATTTTGTTGCCGCCATTCTGGTGACACCGATTCAACTTTGTGGCAACAAAAACAAAAACATCCCACTGCACAGACCATTAAGTGCAGCAAAGTTGTTGAATGGTTCACCACCAAAGGTGAGAAGTGTTGAATGACAGTTGAAAAGTAGTTACAGTAGGCGCACTCGTGCATGACATTGCTGTGGTGAGAGGGTGTCCGGGCGAAAATCGCTGAAGTTCTAAGTTTTAAAAGGATTTATAACTTGATTTTTATTTTAATGAGTTAAAAGGCAAGTGAACTTCTAGTAAAAAGTCACACTTGCGGGGGAGAAAAAAATTATATCAAATGTAAACTTTAAATTGAGCTTCAAACTTTTCGCTTATGTAGCTATGATTTAAACATAAAAAATGTTACTTAACTTTTAATTGTATTTAGTTTGTTTCACTAATATGAGTTAATTAAATAATTATATATCCCAACAACGAGGGCCGTTGGAGAAGTCAATTTTTATTTGTGTTCAAAACATTTATGGTCTTATTCATAAAAAATAAAATAGAATTAAAAAGACCTATGAAGTGACATTTTCATAAAAATTTTCGATTTTTCGATTTATAAAGCAGTTAAAGTCTTCTGTATTTTTTATGAATTTGGGTGTTTACCTTTCAAATTAAAAGCTTTTCTAAAGATCCCAAACATGCGTTTGTTTCAGTAATGAACTCTTCATTCAAAATCTCTGGCGGAAGAAATAGTCGGAGGGGTTTAACAGATCAATTCTGGCTAATATAGTAAAAAGTCTTTCTTTCAGATTTTAATATTTTGAAAAGAACACTTTTTATTTGATTTCTTTTTAGGAACTTATTTTATATTTTGTATTAAATTTTTTTCTGTTAAATTCCAACAATTAAGTGCTTAAAAAAGAAAAATATTCTTTTAATGTCATTTAAGTAAGAAAAAAAATATTTTCTTTTTTTTTCTTCTTATCAACTTAGCTTTTTTTTAATTTAATAGTATATTTTATCATTTAAATAAGAAAAATATGTCTATTTTTAATCCCAAGTTATTTTAAGAAACTTAAATATTCATTTTCTTTAATTTGTTTAAAACGAAAAATATAAAATTTTTGTAATTTTTTGGCCTAATAACAAATTACATTCAACAGTTTTATTGAACTTGAAGCCGTTTTCAATTAAACGTTGTTCTGGAAAACATATATTTTTCTTTTTAAAACAATACAATTTAAAAATTGAAAGACAACTAAAGAACAAAAGAAAACAAATGAAATGAAAAATAAAGTAATTTTCTAAAAATTGAATTAAATAAAAACAACAGTTTTATTCAGGCTATTTTCAATGAAAACCTATAGTTTAACAAGTGATGGAAGTTATAGCTGGTATTTCGGAGATCACCTCATTTGAGTTAAATTCAGTAATTTAGGGCAGTTTGGAAAGCCAATGCGGTTTACACAGATCGATTTTTATGGACATATTTTTCTCTGTGGTCAACTTTACCCCATGTGGCTATAGTGTGGCAAAATTTTTTTTTTAGCACATACGTTTTTTATAGGTTCCATTAGTGGTGGTAATTACAGGGTTACAGTACCGAAAATATTAGTTAATCCCCGCGGAAAAGTTGGGTTCCGAAAGAAGGGAGCTCGCTTTATTCGTTGGCGTTGGAGAGGAAAAGGTCACAATGAGAGGCTAGAACCAGATCATGCCATGACTAGACTATCTACTAGTATATATGAACGAACTTTGGATTTTGAGTTCAGATTCACCGAACTAACTACTTAGACTAAAAGTGAGTTAATAGTAGCCCCAATTTATGCTATTCATTTAATCATTTTGACTGTGCTAAAGCACTGCTTAAACTTTATCATCCTTATCCTTTTTATAATAATGGAATTATAGACCCTAGAGCAACCTGGAGTCAAAATATGTGCGAACCCATTTTGGATTAATGTACTCCTAACTATTAATTTCTCATTCCATTAATTTTGTAAAAAGCCATCTTATTTTCACGATAAAGCTGAAATTTAAGACAGTAAATGACCGCCCTTTGACTCATTGACTTTTAACTGTAATTGACTTGCGTTGGATGTAAGCAAAATTTCTTAACATAGCCTATAGCCATTTCTTTAATGAAGCACTAATGAATTCAAAGTGCGCAAAAGCAACATTTTATTACCCAAACAACAAGGACAATAATAACAATAACAATGACAGTTGGAACAACAAAACCACGGCAACATCTTGCTTTGTCCAATTAAATACATTTTACCTGAGGTAATAATTGTCGGTTCAAGACTTTCGTTAGAAAATAATCAATAAATTAACAGATTATGTTTGCTCTGGCCAAAGCAAGAGCAAAATGTACATACACTCATACACTCGAAGTTACTCATACGCACTGACAACCCGCTACACTACAATCCATGTAGTTTATTAACTTAAGGTACCGCAGGGCATAGTGAGTAGGGAACTTTCCAAAGAAGGTAAGCGAAAAGCTTAAGTTCAAGGAAGAATTGTGCGCAGTAGAATGTACAACTGGTGTGAAGTGCTTGTTTAAAGCTTTGCTGCGGATCAACAGGCTCGTAATCCTGTCAAAGTATGAGCATTATGGCTTATTGCGAAAAAGTTATAAAGTTTTTTGAACGTTGAAGTTATAAGGTTTTTGAACGTTCAGGATAAAATACTAAAAAGTGTGTAATTCATTCTGGACTATGGTTTAACGATATTTATTTTTATTTATAGGGAAGAGACATTTTAGCAAGTTTTGGCTATTTTTCTATGCTTACTTAAAATTGCTAACTTAGAATGTTTCAAAGAAGTCCAAATGAAAAGTTCAATATGTTAATGAATCTTTTTCGAATTATATGGTTTTTGTTAGATAACAGTTAGTTACAGTTTTTTAAAAAACAATACTGGTTAAATAAACGAAAGGTAAATAGCCAAAGAATTCTTAAATATCTGTTCCCACTTTATATTTTCTTCCCGTATGTGTGTATGTATATATAGCTATCTTGTAAATATTTAAGACTGTTCTGTGTACTTTTTTTTAATATGGCGCACAGTGATTTCAAGCTGGAATTCTCAAAGCAAGTGGTTTACTTATTTGGTCCCATCCTCGTCTCTAGACATTTTCGGAAAAAACTGAAAACATGGTTTCTCAAGCTTAAAAAAACGATGGTTGTAACCGAACATTGTGAGACCGGGAAATTTTGTTACCAAAAATTTAATACCACTTATTGTAGCCGCAATTCTAGGCACCTTGGTAATATTCTAATTTATTCAGCTATGAAGCATAAATACTTCACGGTTTCACAGCGTAGTACTTTCCACTACAGTTATTAAGATGATTTCTTTCTCTACAAAATGATATTTCTTCTTTCTTGACGGGATGTTTTTTATTCATTCGGAAATTATTTTGACCTCAAGAACCAGATTGACTGTTCTATTTGGACATGTTTTGAAAACTTTGTAGAAAGTAGTAACTATTTATTGCTTTTGAATAATCCCTTCTTTCATCTTTTGGGCTATAGTCTATTCTACATGACGGTCTGATGGTTTGGCAAAACCAATAAAGAAATATTACAAAAATGTTAACCAAAATTTCTTGACACACAGTTGAACCTCATACCTCAATGAATTTTAGTGATATGTATACAACACTGCGCGGCCCTTTAGTATCTTCTTTTCTTTGTATATATTTCTATTTAACGCTAATCAAGAGCATTACTTTCGTACTTCTCATTAATTTTATATTTGGATTTTCCTCAGTAAGTATATTCAAATTAATTTTCTTGCAATTCCATTCTGGTTTCTCTCGTTCCTATTATAGCTTACCCTCTTACAATGGTCGTTTTATCTTTGCTTCTCCTAATTGACTTTATCTTCTTCTTCTTTATCTTCTTATCGCATTGTTTCAAATAACAATTTGTTGACTGTTGGGCTTGTAGCCACTCCTCTTCCATCCCCCTAATCTTTATTATGTGTCTTTATATGCACATTAGCGTTGTAGTTATCTTGCTAAATGCTCCTTGTAATTGGTTGTGCTTATGCTTTTATCATTTTATTAGCTTTGTTTTCTTCTTATCTCTGCTCGGTTACCTTTTATTCACCTTTTATCCTTGTGCTTGCGTATATGTGAATGTAAATACATATTTCACTTAGAGGTATGTGTTTGACAACAATCAGCGGTTTTGCTTCCTAATTTAATGTAGCATTCAAAATTAATCGCATATTAATTGAATTGTTCATAGCGGGCATACGAGTATCAGGGATGCAGAAGGGTAACGAACAAAAGTTAATGTAATTTAATTAAAGTGGTTGTTAAGTAATTGCATATTGATTTCATAAGTTTCCGTGTTTACTTATTTGTAATGAGCGACAGCTCTGGGTTGACTTAAATTGTGCATTAATGGCAAATCACCGGAAGTAATGGTGATATATTTCTAATAATATTATTGGATTCACTGCAATATGAAATGTTTGCAGGATTAACGTGCTCACGAAAATTTTCGCAGACAAACATCATACCTTCCTAATAACATTTTCAGCTGTATACTAACTTGTACCAGCAGTATTTCTTTATTTGCGTTGTCAAACCAATATTATAGATAGTAACCGGCTCTATCCACTTATAAGAGAGGGCATGGACGGTGTATGATAAAACTAATATTAACGGCACGCAAAGAATTTCTTTACAATCTATAGACATTGGGTAGACCTCTCCATCGACCACTACCTGACCATATCGTAAAAATAAATATGTAGGTCTGGTATTCGCACAAATTATTCCAAGGCGATGAAAATGAATTCAAGAAATTTTATAAATTGAGCAACTATACAAAATTTTAATGAAGTTTCTTGAACCATAGGGTATACTCCGTACATTTTCACATATATAAAAAAGCTAAAAAATTGGTAAAGTTCTGATAATTAAATACTAAATTTTGTAATAAAATATTAAAATCAATGAAAAATCCTATTAGGTTACCAAAAAAAACTGGAATAGAAAATAAAAGCCGAAACAAGACACGATGATACACGTGTCTAATTGCGCAGGGAAGCCTTCCCGAGGAGCCTTAAAAGCATTAAATAGTAGCTTTTGCACCGTAAGGGTGAATCACGATCTTAGTTACCCTGTATGTTGTGTGCTCCGGGGATTTCGCATTCCGTCGTAGTTTCATATCTAATTCTGTCTGCCTTGAAAAGCCGCAGCAGTCTGGCAGCTAATATGGCTTTTCAATCCTAAGCCGCTGAAAAAATGTTGTAGCTCCTACTACTTAATTTATTTCAGCTCAGTCCGTAATGAATGGCTTCTTTTAAAAACTGACCAAAGGAATAACAAAGTCAGATTAGCACACAGATGAATTAAATCATCGTATAACTTATTTCAGTGCAAATTTTAACTTTTTCTTCAATTATTACATAAATTACTTATTTAGCTTGGCTTCATTTGAGCAAGCAATATTCAACTTTGTACGAGTTGGCTGCAACTAGTAAGAAACAACAAATACGAAAACAGGCAAAAACTTACAACTTCGTCCTCAAAAATTAATGTGAAATTACTTGCAGACGCCATAACGACGGCGAACTTCAAGGAAGTACACAAAAACAAGTACAACATTAATACCACAAAAAAATGGAAAAGTAAAACAAACGAAAATGGAGACACTCTGTGAAAATAAATGGGGAAGAGAAAGAGGAAATTACTGGGAAGAGACTCGCGAGCTTTAACTAGAGTTATGGCAGGGTTAAATGAATCGAAAGCACTGAAGCAAATGAAGAAATGTAAAAACGCAACATGTAGTAGAGTAAATATAAACAAAGCGACAAACAAACGCAGTGCTGGCGTCATTAAAGTGCCAGTAAAATTAATTGAATATCGACATTTATAGTGATAGGGCAAGGATTTCACTGCATGCAACAAATTAGTAACTTGGTGAGTGAAAATAAATGAAAGATATGGAGGATCGAAAGTGTGCCAACAAAGCAGTAATTTTTCTGCTGACAGTTTGTCAACAGTGGCACCAATTAGTGTCTTCCATGGAAACTTTACTAACGATGGAAAATAATATCCTTTATATAAAAACCTAGCTTTTTTGCGGGTATGCTTGTTATTGGTAAACTTAAAACTTGTAAGTTTGTCTTTAACCCAGTTAGGAGAAAGTCGCAGGATTTTTTGAAAGATGTAGCTCTAGTCGAAAAACCTCAAGTATTTTTTTACTGTCCAAATTAGTTCAAATTCGAAACATAGATTTAGTTAATACCATCAGTAAAGCTGACAACATCTAAAGGGATTAGTATAAAATATGGCATCACAGCGTTATTATTCTAGGTCTATCGGCGAGGAGGGTTTTGCTCTTCAGGCCAACGCAAAAATTCTGTGGCTGTATAATAGAGTACACAACCATCGGCGTAGCCAGAATGAAATTTAAGGGGGGGAGGGGAGGGGCCCTATTAAGCTGGCATTTCAGGGTACTATTTTATATATATATAAGGAAAATTTTAAAGTTAGGGGGCGGAGGGAGGGCTCGAGCACCCCCTGCCCCTACCTGGCTACGCCCATGAACGCAACGCTTGTTCTAATCTATTCCATTCCTTTCTCTCCCATTCTATATATAGATACATAATATCCCTTCGTAGTCATATATACATATATTACTAGATAATTACGGTATATAGCAGAAGTTTGGTTGTAATTGTAAACAGACTCCTTGTATTTGTAACGATGTACATACCATTTATTTTATTTGACATTTCACTCGAATATTTTAGTTATTTTATGCTGATATAGTACTCTTCCCGATTTACAAACACCAACCACCTCCGTCCGCTTAGTCAATAATTAAAGCAGAAAAATCTATGACAATGTCATTTTCATGGATGATTGCGTTGGTTTTACAGCAAAAAAAACAAAAAAAACAATGATGCTTTCATCTATCTACATTTATCAGTGTACTCGTATGCGCGGCAAAATAACCCTGTGTCAGATATATGTATGTGAATATGCACACTATGAAAATTGACTATATCAGCAAAATTCACAATTCGCGGTTATCCGCCAATTTTCCAAACGTATTGTGGCAAATGTAGTAGCGGCAACTACCAGTTAGCAACTAAATATCAAACACACATATGTATTTACATATATATTTTAGATAAGCAAACATGTATTTAAAAAAATTGTATTTACAAATTACATCTGTGTCTATATGATTATCTGCCGTTGCATCGGCGGTTTCCTCTGTTGGTCAGCGCAACAATTTGATGCTCCTCTTTTGCGGTATTTGTAACGGGAAATCGATTTCATTGTTCACCGCTTTTGTGCATTTTTAGAAGCTTTATTTATTTATTTATTTATTTATTTATTTATTTATTTAGTCTACAGAAAAATGTTTTCTTACAGACAGTTGAGATATGGTTGCATTTTTTTAGAAAATCTGTAGCTGTTGCACTTTTTATTTTTTTTTTTATAATTGGAGGACTGATGATGTGGATTAGATGAACGTTGTAGTTTTCAATTTTCCAAAGCATATAATAGTAATTTAGCTACGCAGACACGAAAAACGTGCTCTGCTGGGATTTGGTGGGCGAGCAGGGTAACAAGTTAAATGAATAAAGATCATAGACGAGAAAGCGTTGGAATATGAATGAGCCGGTTTTATGCATATACAAATATGAATACACAGTTTTGAGCTCGCATTCTGCATAAATACCTACTTTCAAACATGCAATGAGCATTCATATCGATGGTCCTCTGCAATAACGACACAACTCAAAAAAATTTCATATATTCCAGTAGAGCCAATTAAGGATTTTGTGTTTCGTAATTTAGCAATAATATATCTTGGAACGTAATTATTCCGGATTATTTGCAGTCATTCTGTAGGGAAAATTTGTAAGCTTTCAAATTATGAATTTTTCTAAAGATTCAGTAAGTGTGGGGCTGCAAAAATACGAAATAAGTAACAACACGTAAGTAGTTATGCGAAAAAAAAATCCATTTGTATTGCTGAATAACGACGCAAAACGAAAAGTGCCGTTATTTCACATAAAAGCATGACTAACCGATCGAGAGTTTTTGACTTACGCCAAAATTCACGATAAATGTGAGACATGTGCCATTGTTCAGCAGTAACGGTTGGCTATTTCGGTTTTGTGCCAAATAACAACAAGCCTATGTCGATTTGCCACAGAAAAATATGGTTATTTATAAACCTAATCTGCTATACACCTCAAAAAACTGAAATTTTGAGTTGTGCCGTTAATGCAGAGGACCATTGATATATACATATATACATGCAGAATTACGCATATAAAGAGCATCGCCGAAAAACAAAATGTCGACGGTTTTAGCCGGAATTCATATTATTGTTTATGTTTGTGGTGGATACGAGTGAGTGTATTCCATTCCATTCAACTTCATTGCATTGCCTCACACGCACATTTCGTCGCGTCTACTCTCCTTTTCCATACATACACTCACATTATGCCTCGTCCAATTGTTCTTACTGCCACCACCGCACTATGGTCTAAAAGCCTAGTTTTCTAGCACATTTTTTACATGTGTTAGCATCACTTTATGAGTTGAGTTTAGATAAGTTATGGTGAGTTAGGGTGAGTTGAGCTGAGGTGAAATGATTTGAGGTGTTTAGATAAGGAGAGTTGACGTGAAATAACATCAGCTGGGGTCAGTTTAGTTGAAGCGATTTAAGGTTACTTCAGTTGATATGCAATTAAATGAGTTGGGATGAGGTGAACTGAGAGTTAATGTGAGGTTGGTTGAGGTGAGATGGGGGAAGTTGAGGTTATTTGAAGTAAGCTGTAGTGAATTGAGGTGAGTGCTTTGAACAACATAGCCAAACATAACACAACGTAGTATAACATAACATAATACAGTATGACATAAAATGACATAACATAGCATAATACAATTAAACATACCATAACATAATACTTCTCATTCTGCAATTCATATGCCCATCAATAAAAAATCTCCGGTTTTTTTAATCATCTTCTTGTTTAGCCCTAAGTCATTGTATGCAAAAAATTTGTGAAATTTCCCATAGTGCATCGCCATCTACGCCGCCTCCAGTGCTGACTCTTAACATCATTATCTACATATGTATTATCATTTATTTTTATTATAGCCTAATATGCGTGTCATTGTCGTTTTTCCAGTTATTTGTTGCCATTTATTGTGGCTTGCATATTTCATTTTTCGCGTATATGTATTATTATTGTTGTTTTTGCTGACATTATCATTATGCAAGGCTTATGTATGTTGACCGCTCAACAAATAAATATGTAGGAGTATATATCGTCGCGCGTATGCCAGAAACATGAAAGTGTAAAAATTAAAATTTTGGGAAATCAAGTTTGGAAGATTTTTTTTTACGAGACTTAACTCTACATTTATCCAATTGAAATTGTAAAATATGTGGTTGCCGTGCACGCATGGTATTCCGGGTTTTGGTTTAACATAGAACATCCAATTGTTAATCCAGACTAGCCATAAATTCAAAACTAATAAATTTTCACATTAATGCTTCTGGCATAAAGGTGACAATATAATGAACATTGATGAATATGAATGTATATGTGCACTATATAAATTTTAATGTATTTACATATGTNAACTTTGAAAGCAAAAAACAAATACGGCCACCTTTGGCACGCACAGCTGTCATCGCCCAGCAGGGCGATAGAAATAAATCTATCGCCATGAAACGCCGCCGAGCGAACTTCGCATTTCGCTTTGGCTGTGTTCAATTTCATATGCTTGCGGGTGTTCTAATTTTGAGCTGTGGTGAGTTCGCCGTTCGCCGGCATTGTATTTCAGCTATTAATCCGCTTCAAAACGCCGATAAGTACGCAATGAGTTCAACGTCAATTTTATGGATGAATAAATAAGTACGGAAGCATTAATTTAATAACTGAATTAGCATTTTAATGCACGCAGTAGTGGAGTTGGAAAAGCCGCATATTATTACATGGTAGACACCAAGTTCGATCTCCAACCAAAAAGGTGTTTTCTAATAGTGTTAGGCACTCAGCAGGTAATAACAGATCTTTTTATATATTACTGTATGATATGATACATGTTATGATAGTTTGTCTGCGTTTTGTCTAGGCATCCAAGAAGAAAATATGTTTTTTGTGGTGATATGATGTGAGGTAATGATCTCATTCAAATCGGTCCAAAAAAAATAAACGGATAACAAGGAATAGAATGAAAAAAAAAATTGTTATGTGATGGGATTTCATTTGTTACGAGGCGATGTAATTTGATTTTCTGTGTTGTGATGTAATGTGATGTGAGGTGATGTGATGGGTTATGATATGATTTGATGTGGGGTAGTGTACAGGCAATGATCTCCTTGAAACTGAGTCAGAAAAAAAGAAATTAATTAAGGGGTATGATGAGACGAAAAGTAATGTGTTATGGTGTGTTGTCATGTTGGCAGCGCACGCAAGCAAAATGGGGATTGCTGTCAGTGAAGTTTGCAGGAAATGCATGGGGACGGAAACAAGGTAGATCCTAGAACACTACCTATACTATTGACCTGCTGTATAAAAAACACGATTGAAATATCTTGGAGCTCCTGAGCTAAATAATCTCGAAGACGGTATAACACTTAGGCTTCCAGCGGTTCTTAAATTCTCAAAAAGCATTCGAATATACTTAACTACACCTCTATTGACCTATTGGTCTATGTGGGGTGGTTAGCCAGCCAGTATAATCTAACCTAACCTACTGTTGCGTGATGTAATGCTATACATATTGGTAAGTGATTTCGGCAAATGTCGGCGTATGGTCAAGGTATTCGAGAAGAAATTTTGTTTCGTTCATATATATGTATATGTATATATGTGCCAATCTCTGAAAAAATTCAAATCAAAACACCCCAGTTCAAAAGACTCAACCATTTTCACAATTAAGGTCAAGTGATGAGCGCATCCGATTAAATTTTTCCAACACATGTTTGCTCAGTTTATGTATAAAAAAAAGCTTTATCCACTTATTGACCTTACTCATCTTATAAACGAGTACATTGCAAAATTTTACAGCAGAGCACAGCACTTCAGATAATGTTCATGGCTGAAAGCGCAATTCTTTCGAGAAGCCAACAACATCAACACAAGAAAAATTGCATTGTTCTCAACGCAGCAATGAATTTATGCGTTCGAAAATATTTGGCTAAGATAAACGACAGTTTATGGCAGAAGCAGTCAAGCGTCACAAGGGCAAAAACAAAAAAGAAAATTAACAAGAAAATAGGAACATTTAAGCTGCATGCAAACACAGAGTGTTGTAAAAATATCTTTGTGTATGTATGTACATACATATACATATGTTTTGCTATACATCTGCGTAAGAAATTCGCAATTGTGTCAATCTCAAGCATCGCTACATTAAAGCAGCTATGAAGTGGCGGCGTTGATTTTCTTAATCATGTTTCTTCATTAAAATTCATAATATTTTACAATTTTGTGAAGTGCATCCTTAGGTATGTATGTGCATTAGGGTGATCCCTAAATGTAGGGAACAAATTTTTACATCAGATTTCCTAAGACTCAATCCCTACGTCGATGCCACTTTAGTCGATGATATCACATATAAATTTTAGTCCCGTTTGGAGATGTTTAACCCTTAATTAGGCGCATGGGGTCAAGGCCATTTCAAGTTGAAAAAAAAAAATTTCTGGAAGTGCTTGGACCGTGCTCGCGCTCTTTCTAGCTTCCTAACTCCCCGCGGGGTACGTAAATACTTAAGTCACTGCCAGAACATCGGCGGGTACGCATGTGTCACTACTCCTTTAAGTTCTGACCCCATGCGACCACTTACGTAACATTTTTTGGCGGAGGTAAGTTTTTTTTTGTATCTAAGTTTGAAGTCAAAGTTATGCTTTTCTTTCTAAAAGTTTACTATAATTAAGAGCTTTAATATTTATGACAATACACATGTGGTTTTATTTATTTAGTCACGGCTAGAACATCGTCGCGTACCACTAACGTAAAGTTTTTTGGGGGAGGTAAATTTTTTATTTTATTTACGTTTGAAGTCGAAAATATGTTTATGTTTTTTAAGTTAACGATAATAGAGTATTTTAATATTTTTCCATATTTTTATTTAAATCGGAACCAAAATTTACATGACAAAAAAATTATTTAAAATTTGTTTAGTCTCCATAGAGGAATCTGAAATTTACCCCCTGTGCGACACGACTTAACCGTCTCCATTCGGGACCAAAATTTACATGTGATATCTATGACAGTGGTGTTACCGATTGAAGGGGTGAGACTGAAAAAATCGCTCATTTGATTTTAAGGACCATCCTAATGTGCATATGTACATGAGACTGGTCCAAGTTTTGTATGGGAAAAAATGGCATCGTTTTTTGGACCACCTTAATGTATATATATCTACATATATGTATATCTTACGATTGAATTGTTTGCATGTGTTGTTGATAGCGAAAAATACTCGTACGTATGCGGAAGTACTCTTATCTAGATGGGAATCTATAATAAATTGCTACTTGAAATTGATATCCGATGACTCATGAATTGTATGAATGTATGTATGAATGCTTGAGTTGTTTATTTCTTGGATGCACTTTTTACTGACTCAGTGGCCATGTCCATGACTATTGTTCACGAGTATAAATCTAATGGGAGACATTTTTCCGTATAGTTTAACACTTGTTCTTCTTTATTGGCACTGTAACCACCTAAGCGATTTTGTCCGAGTCTAAAATAGCACCTCAGTCGTTTCTACTACTGCCCCAACTGACGCCAATTGGAAATACTAAGTGCTGTAAAATCCAACGCAGTGAAGGTCCTTCCTCTGTTATGAGCCATCGAGACCCGCGTTGAGTGCTGCTTTCAGAGCTGGAGCTCTGTGTAAATACTATGTATGAAATAGGGTTAAAAACACTCCTGCATACCATATAAGAGTAGTTTTCAGAAAGGTGAAACAATTATATTTAGTACGTGCGTCGGATGTTTAATGTTCGACTTCGTCCGAACTTAGACTTCTTAGTTCTTTAATTTTTAAATCAGTTCTTCTTCTAACGTGTAGGCAGGAGCATTAAATGCGCATTAATTATTGCATCTGGTAAGTTATATCAAACCATCTTATCATTAAACCACTCAATTACATCTAAACTAACAACAGCTTGCTAAAAATTTTAATATTTCTTTAAAAAAATATAATAAAAAAATTATTCTTAGGTACAAATGTGTTCGGGTGTGCATTCTGGTTGTAAATGTTGGGTTTCCGTTCTAGGGTTACTTATTTCATTACTGGCAAATACTAGATCTCTGAAAATCACGTTCCACTTCTTTGTAGAAAATATTATGTTATTTGAATTATAAAGGTATTTATTTTTCTTCAAATGAATGTTGACTTTTAAATTCAGGTCATTTTACCCTAAAACTAACTGCTACGCATACAAGGAGTTAGATGAAACTTTTATTAGTATTAGTTTCACAAAATGCAAAAAAAAATGAATCCAATATGGCGGCCAAATGTACTAAACAAAATATAATTTTTTTTTAATACCTGATGTAAGAGAGCTTTTAACCCTCATACAATCTTCGGGTGTTATAAAAAATAAGTAAAATAATAATTTGTCACTTGAGTGCACATCTTTAGTTTTATTTTTCTAGTTACGTGAGCGATCTTCAGGTGAAATTTCACCCACTTTCATAAAGATCAGATAATATTCGCAATATATTTTTGTAAATTTTTGTGTATATTTTTGAAGTACTGCATATTTCTTCTTCTTCAGATTCGGAAGGACAACTTCCACCAGAATAAATTTCTTTTTTAATGGTTACGGTACTCAAAAAATTTTTCAATAGTAGATTCTTAATCAAAATGTATTTAACGAAGTGTGATTGAATTGGACAGTGCTCTCATAACTATTTTTTATATTTGTCCGCCGTATAAGATCGTCCATTTCATATTTTCCAAAACTAACTTCAGATTCCTAATCAGCAACCCCAAAACCTCGGTTTTTGAATTTTCTAATTCTCTTGTATGAAGTTTCAAAAAAATCGATCAATGGATTTATATTTTCGCCACTTTTGTCATTTTTTTTTGGGCTGTCAGTAGAGAGTAATGCGGCGAGCACAGAAATGGGCTGTAAATAATTAGCTTTGGAAAGCTCCTGAGGGTTCTTTAAAAAATGTGATAGAAAATATTTAAAAGTTAGCTTTGCCGGTACGACACTATTTCTCGCCGTATGAGTTTCAATCAGACAATGTTCCATCGACACATCCACCAGAATTGTGAGTTGCGCTTTGTGAGCTTAAAGATATTCCTTGACCGCATTTGGTCTAAACAGCTGGTGGTTGGGCATGTCTTGGTCTTCGACCTTGGAGGGCGATCTGTCAACCAAGAGCAGGTATTCAAAGGAATTTCCATTCTCTTCATTCTTGTTCAGACCACTCTAGCCCTGAAGAGATCCCTAGGGCCTGTTTTCCGTTGGAGTATCATAGAAGATCTCTACACGATGGAGTAGATAATCTAATAATAATAATAGCCGATAATGATGCCTGAAAAAGGTACATTTTCCTTAGAGACCAAACGTAGGTTGATAGAGAGCTTCCATAATTTTCATTATATAGATTTTCAATACAATTTTAGTTTGAGTCTTTTCAGGTATTTGTATTCTTTACTCTGTACGTAAAAGCTACTTTAAAAAGCTTCTTTCAAATTGATCTTCCAATATTACGAAAACATCGCACGATTCCACTCATCAAGCTTAAATCATTCCACTCAAATGCATAAAGAGAGCAATTCGAATACAGTGAAGAGTGGGCATAGCTTTGCGCTTGATCAGATGAACATACTTATGTAAGTATATGTGGGAAAATGCTCTACGGCCGCTACCACTGCTACTGCTGGGTGTTTCCAACCAAACGTGGTTGTTTTTTTCTTTTATTTTTTTCTAATTAGGTTGTTTGGTAGTTTTTTCTCTGGTTTGGTTATTATTATTATTTTTTTTTTTTTTAATTAGAAATTAGCAAATTTTTTTCTTTGCGAACAGTTTTATTGCATACTGAATGCCAAAAATGAATAAATGAAATTTTCAAATTCCCATTTTTTATGTAACATATTTTATATGCACATCTCAAAAGTGAATATGTGATTGAACGTAGAAGTATTTCAATAATTTTTGTTTTCCAAAATAGCAGCTATACTTATAGTTACAAAAATGTAAATTAATGTTGTTTTCCATAAAATTTTTCATCTAAAAAAACTCGGTCTCAAGCTCAAAAAATTGTTGTATTCCCTTGACTGAATATGTACCTTTACAAAGCAAAAGCTTTATAAGTGTGGACATAAGAGATTGACAGAGCACGTCTGATAAGAGATGAGAAGTCAATTGAGTAAGAGAGTGGCGAAACCCCAATTAGAGAATTAAAGCCCAATTTATGCAGTGTTGCCATACATGAGCTTTTCCTACCAAAACTGTTAGGTTTTTTTCCGTTTTGGTAGGAGATTGGATTTTGGAGCCTTTACGACAATGAGTAATAGTTATTTGCGAAAAATAGAAAATATGTATCTCTTAACATTTAGCTACCCTGTTTACACGAATATTTCACCGGTGCGTTCGTATAACGGCGACGGCAAACATGTATATATACCTGATTCGTAAGTCCGTGTATTATCCAAGATTCCAGAAAAGTCTGCCAATGGGCTCGTATCCAGCCATATTCCAGGGGCAGGCCTTTGCAATTGAAAGTTTGTGTTCGCGAATGTCTTCCTAGAAGGACAAATGGGGCCAGAATATATATATATTGTGTCTTAGACTCTTTTAAAACTGCTTCAAGGCTTGTGGACTCTTAGACCACCTGGAAGCCAACAACAGCGTAACGCTGAGGTGGGTTCCGGGACATGAAGGATTTGAAGCCAACGAAAGGTCTGACTGTCTCGCAAAGCGTGGAACCGAAATGCGTTTGCAGGGTCCCAAGCCATTCTGCGGTACATCTAACAAATAGACTGCAGAACTATTTAGGAGCTAAGAATAATATCACATTACTCATACACTTTGGATACATTGAACATTGAAAAAAAATATCTAAATCTCAAAAAAATGTTTGGTAGGTTTTGGAGGATTTTGGTGGGAAGTTTCGGGAGGAAAAAAATTTTACTATGGCAACACTGACAGCAACAACAAAAGTAACTACAGAACAGCAACAAGTGATCGCATTCTGATCGCATTTTTTGCCGGCTGCCCATCAAAGACGACAAGGTGGCAAAAAGCGACGACGTAACGGCGACTGCGGCAGCGACAACAGCGTCGACAGAGCACAAAAACAAACTTGACTGCAAAATTTGCCTTCGTCTGTCTGTCGTCGATTGTCGATTTTTCGGCCAGCTGCTTTAGCTGGGCAAACGTTGGCAAGCAGCTTATTGTTTTGTTCTATTTAGCCGGTTTTGCGATCGTCACGTTTGCCGGTCGGCCTCTGATCAAGCGGCGATATGCGGCAGCAAGCGACGACGTAAGTAAAGGCAGGCGGGCAATTGCCGGTGGCAGCAGCACCGGCGACAGCGACAGCAACAGCGGCAGCATAAGCCCCACAAAGCGCCAAGCGTTAACTTTTTCGTCTGCGTCTGCTAGCGATTCAGTCTTTCTTCAATTGCGAGCGCGTGAAAACGTCCGAATAGGAGTTAAGTTATTTTTTGTTAGTGAATAGCGGAACATATTTTTGTGTAATTTATGATTTTCGAACGCGAACTACATATTCGTTTAGTGAATATACATATGAGTGCATTATATGCATGAAAAATATTTAATATATTGACAAACGTTTTTATATAAGGTAATACAAATGACGTGAGAAATAAATAAAATATGTAAATAAGTTATTGGAAGTGCGAGTAACAAAGTGCAAAAATTTGTAAAGCAAATTTTTTACGAAAATTCTGAGCAAAAACAAACTAGCATTACCAAGTGTTACTAAGAAAACAATTTTTCATTTAAAAACGCAAAATTGCAATGAAATTACATAATAGACGAAAGTGCGCAACAGCAGTAAGATAAAATAAAATAAAATAAAATAAAATAAAAACTAAATGTGACAAGAATTTTTCTTTGCATACTGTGAATTTGAAAGCTTTAATGTATGTTAAATAGGTATCTATAGGTATGTAACTTGTTAAAAGTTTGGAAAAAAGTCAGTAAATTTTTACAAATAGAAACATATTAAAAAAACATGTGTTTTTCGCGGAGAAAAGTATCGAGTTGTTTCGTTTTGTATAAAGTTGTGGGTCGGTATAGAAACTAAATCGATAACAAAGCAAAAAATAATATATATGTACATAAGGTAAAAAATTTAAGAAATATTTAACTTCAACATAAATAAAAAAGTCTGCTCATGTAATAAAATTAAGGCAGGCCGATATCTGTACATTATAGATATTAAACAAACATTAATACGGTCTTTATTAGAGCAACAGAAGCCAAATCAATATTTTTTCGAATTTTCGAAGGTCTAACTTAAAATATAGGGAAAAATAATATTTAGTTAGTTGCCACCTGTTTCAAAATTGCAAATGCAATATGACTGTCAGAAAAAAGAGCTTTAAGAAGGCTTACAAATATACATATATATAAATATTTTTGGAGAAAGTTGCCACCTGTTTGAAAATTTTTATTTGATCTACTTGATAAGATGAATTAAATATTGCTATGTGGGTATAAAACTAAAGAGATTTTAGAAATTTTGCTGTCAAAAATATTTTTGCGGAGCGTTGCCACCTGTATGAAAAATTGTATACAATTAAATTGATGCAAAAAATTAAATAATACAATACGGGTACCAAACTAAAGAGGTTTCCGAAAGTATTTTTGAACAGGGTTGCCACCTATTTGAAAAATTGTAGTAATTTAAAGGGAACTAATACACTTTTGAAGAATATAAAGATAATTAATAGAGGTATGCACTGCGACCAACAGGTCTATTGTGCCCCACTTTTGAAGAAAGTGCACGATATATAAAATCGAGTTATAAGATTATGAATTAAACTTCCTGGATGAAATAATTTCTAAAACACATATATTAACTAACAACCTTATTCAATTTATTGTTAAGAATTTTATTTTATTTTTTGTTAAGAATTTTGTGATTTCAAAATAAAAAAATACGGGTATACTTTTTTACGGTATAGAACAATCCTAGGGGGTGAGAGCAAAAAAATTCCTACTTTATTTTTTCACATGAATTTTGGACCACCCTAGTGTGCATACATTTAAGAAGCAGTTGTTTTCGTCCCAACCATTTCCGTGTGCAACTTCGGTGTGCAATTTCCGTTCAATTTGCCAATTTACTCCCAACACACCAACCGTCGCTAAAGAAGTTTCACTTCGAAAATGTTGCCCTTCGCGGGTCCAAAATGTTTTTGATGTTACACTCAGCCCTGTCAACTTTTTGCATTCTTGTCCTTGTCTAACTCACGCACTTCATAATATTGTCGTTGTAAACAACCATCTGATTTTCGGGGCAACCATCTTCCCTGACAACACCTCACAGGGCAGAGAATGTGCCAGGCAAACCTTACAAGAGTGTGACATTTCAAGAAACGAACACAGAATTTTCCTTCTTTGCCTTTAATTTAGAATCGAACACGAAAAGTTAAAGGGCCACTCAAAATGCAACATTTTTTGGTAGAAACGAAATCACCATAAGAAAACTCGAAACGTTATAAACAGGGAATGGATTTTATGGCAGTTGCCTTTTTCGTTCTGCTAAGATGTAGAGCAGTTTCCATTTATCTTTCCTTGACTCCAAATATACACATTTAATGTTGCCTTTACCTGCTTTGAGTACACAGTTTTTTAGTTCCTTCAATTTTAGTCCGATAATGTGCAAGAAGTTTCAAGTGGCTAAAAGTTACCGTTGATTTTTAAGAATTTTTATACAAATAAATTGAGTTTATTCATTATATGGAAGCCAATGCGACAAAAAAAAATCTCAAAAATTAACGGTAATTCGTAGCTAATTGAAAATTGTACATTATCAGGCTAAAATTGAAGCGGCTAAAAACTGTGTACTCAAAAAATTTTAACACTTCCGAGAAAAAAGTTTGAAGTTTAGGTGAACATTTTTGCACTTTTTTGTCGTTTTCTACAAATTATTAAACTTGGGTTTATATGGGGTTTGTCTGAGAATGAACTATATTTTAATTGAAAATTCTTAAAAATAAATAAGTAAACATGAGTGGCATACAATATCACTTTGAAATGGCGTGCTATAGATATGACCGATACTGTAGGTGTGTGTCGTACTATATATAGATTCCTTTCAGAATTGCAGAATAAGAACTCAACTAAACACACTTGCATCAAAACTGATTTATTTAGTCAACCTGGGCCAATTTGACAGCTCTGTTTCTAATTCTATCCAAAGAGGTTCGTCCTATATTCGTTTATTCTGAAAAAGCTTTTTTTGCTACGTTCAGTTTTTGTTAATTTGTCAGCGTTGCTGTTTACATTAAAAAACTCTATTTAAGATTTTCCGGCGAACTGAAAACTTTATTTAAAAAAAAGCTAAAATTTTTTGCCTTGTCTATACATTTCTACCCAAAAACACTTTGAACAAAGAAGAATATTTTATTACTTCCTGGACAATTTTTCTGAAATTAGAAGCCGATGCCGTATCGTTGTAAACTGTACTTACTGGTCTTAAGCTGTGCATTCAGGTTATTACAATGACTGCGTGAAGCATAAAAAGTATTTTGATAAGCATTTTGTGCGAAAAATCTTGCTGAAAACCCCAAACATAACAGAAATCATTTGGATTAAAATAATAATAAATAAATAAAAAACACGTGGGTGAAACTCTATCTATAAGACCCTCAAAGTAATCTTTATTATCTAAGAACATTTCAGGGTTGTGAGAACATCAGATCTCTTAGAAAAGCTGAGGACTGACGAGCAGGATTTAGCGCTGTCTTTAATGCGACTTACCTATTGGTCCCACGCCAGAAAAAAAAAAAAGTTATGAAAACGAAAACCCACAGGAAACAGCCTTCTCTTTAGATTTGCTCTAGGTATTAGTTTAGTGTAGATCTCAAAGTGAAAAAGGGTTATATATTCAATCTAACCTATATATTCATAAAAAATATTAAAATTTGTATGTTTTTGGATGCTATTTTTTCCTCAATATTACAGCTCGCTTATAAGTTTAAGCTGCTCATGATTAGGTTAAACAAAGTATTTTCTATTCTAATTCTAAAGAGTATGGGGCATATCGCTATTAAAACTATTCCGAATGTACGTATTTGAGTTTATTTTGATAAAGCACCACAAGGCGGGCTTTTATGGCCCGCATGAAAAGTTTAAAAAATCTGTATTGTCGTCTTTTATAACTAAACGGAATCACGGTTCATTGATTAAAATAAAAATAGAAAACATAATTCTAATTTTTTCGGTAGCAGTGTTGATATTAGACAAACAGTAGCACACGCTAAATTAAATCATTAATTAAAAGAGACACAACAATAAAATATTTAAATAAAAAAAACATTCCACTCTCTTCACTTTTCCCACAGCAGCTGCAACGCATTGCCAATGTACAGTAGCAGCTAAAAGAGGCATTAGAGTGTTGGGAAACTAATAAAAAATCCATAAATAAATAAGAAAATATACAAATAAGAAACAAACCTCTAATGTATGCGTCGACGCACTGCTAAGTGCGTAAAAGCAGCAGCTATAAAACGAGCGCGAACACAAACATACACCAATACCAATGCTAACAAATAATTAAATAAAAAAAATAAAAAATAACATTGTAGCAACAAAAAAAAACCGCGCTAACAAGCTTCACGTTAAGTCACAAATGCCAGTAAGAGCTGAGTATGGCAGACAAAATTTGGAAATATACGAAGACGCGTTGTTTGTGTTATAACTTTTTCGTTTGTATTTGTATTTGTATTTTATTATTTTTTCTGTTGCAGCCACTAACACTTTTCTTCGTTTGTAGCATTATAAAAATGATAATTGGTATCTAAAAGATACGCCGCGTACGCGCCTCACTCGCTAGCCGTACACTAGTAGATACATATGTATGTATATATTAGACCTTGTGCATATTGTATGTGAGTTTGGTTGTGCGTCCAGTACAAACACCGGTCCGCTGCTGCGCGACACCAGTTCGCTATGCCGCCGTTGCGTGCTTACTTACGCATTATACTCGTACTATTCTATTGTAAGATAAGATAAGCAAATATCACGTTTAATACTAGGGTATTAAATATGTATGTACATATGTACATTAGAGTGCATCACAAATAAAAAGTGGCGGTTTTTCCACCGGGATTACAAAACTTATTATATTTTAAGACGTCCACCAAAATATTTCGGAAAAACGTTAAGATTTAAGCGAGCCGGACCGATTTGAAAATACCTTCAAAAATGCAGTTTTTTATGAATAAAAATAGTTTCTTAAAGAACTTTTTGAAAAAAGATTCCATCAAAATTTTCTAAAAATATTTTTATGCAAATTTTTCAAGCGTAAATTTTGTCATTTTAGCGAATTTTTTTCAAAAAACATCTTCAAGAAACTATTTTTATTCATAAAAAAACATTTTTGGAGGTATTTTCAAATCGATCCAGCTCACGTAAATCTTCAAATTTTTTCGAAATATTTTGGTGGACGTCTTAAAATATAATAGATTTTATAATTCCAATGAAAAAGCAGTGCCGATTTTTTTTTTGTATGCGGAGTGATGCAGTCTAATTTACATATCTATGTATGTATATAAAAACATAGTAAGCCGTGATAACGTTTCAGCTGTTGTAGCGTTTAGCAATGCTGGTTGCTATATTAACTTTAACGAACTCTACTTACTCACTTTTTGTTGTAAATATGTATGTAGTTTGGAAAAGTAATACTAGCTTTTGTTTTTGTTTTTTTTTTAGGTTCAACTGCGCTGAAATAATTGATTTGGGCCACGTGTGTGTGTTGTGGAAGTGTGAACTGATAAATAAACAAATATATGTACATATTTGTGTACATACATATATAGCAACCAATGTGTTCCGAGAGATAATAAAAAAATGAGTATTTATTTATTTGAATGCCAGTTATAGGTATCGAAGAATAAATAATTCCAATCGTTCACAGATAACTAGTAGACAAAACTGAAATGTTTCTAGTTAAAAATTAAAAATATTTGAAAAGTGATTTGTGAGATTTTGGAAAATTAAACGAATATAAAACGATAGGAACATACTTACATACATACTAGAAAACGGAGCGTAATTCATAGAGACGAGTACAACCTAAAAATTTATCTTTGGTAAGTAGTAAAACAAGTTTTTAAACTAATTAATTATTTTAAATATCCTTTTCTACTACTTTTTTTCTGCTCCTTTTTCTACTTTAAATTTCTAGTACTTTTTGCTATTACTGCTTGCTCTCACTTCGTTCTACTACGTGTTTTTACTTATTTTTTCTTCTACCTTTTTCAGCTTCTTTTTGCTACTATCTACTATTTTTCTTACCAATATTTAGTACTTTTCCTTTAAATTAAGTTCCTTGCTAAATATAATTCATATGTAAATTATCTCTCTTATTTTTTACTATGTGGGATCCGTGTACTGCATCTATTTAATAACTTATTGTTAGTAAAAAGCTAAAATAAGTATTGCATTCGAACAATTACATAGTTTTTAAGTTCAACTCAGTGAGAAAAAGTATAAATAGTTTAATCAGCTGTAAAAAAAACCAAGGGACCTCAGCTTTCTTGGTTTCCATTTTCAATATATTATCTTGTATTATGAATTCGGAAAACAAAGGTCGAGGAGTATACTTTTCAGTAAGTTGTACCCTTGGGATCGTAAGACTGGACCAAGAACTATATTGAGCCTTTGGCTTTCACATAAAGGCAATAAAATCGGCTTATACTGCAGCTGGCGACTCAGTTATGTATTTTAAATACTACGTTTGCAAAATATTTAAATAACTACACAAAATATTGGGCAAGTCTGCTAAACTGTTTTCTTTTCCAAGACCTATCCAGCTGGAAAGGGATTAGTATACTAATCACTAATGAGGTTTCTTAGAGAACGCGTTTCTTGGCTAGCTCGTCAGCTCTTTCATTACCTTCCACACCCTTGTGCCCTGGGACCGAATGTAGGTGGAAGCTTTAAGCCGAAGTTAGCCTTCTTATTGCCTCCTTACAGTCCGCGACGGTATCCGAATTTGTGTTTTATGAAAGTAGGGCCTCAATGGCCGCCTGACTATCTATGTTTATCTGCTCGCTTTGCGGGCTACATGATTTCATGTAGCATCTCTGTCGTTTTCTTTATCACAAAGACCTCATCTTGATACTCGCAGATACTCGGTATAATAATCATACCCAAAGTCATTGGACAATTTACATTCGAAATATGTATGTATGTATTTAAATGCATATCTATATGTGTTGGATTTTTGCTTTGCCATAAACAAAACATATGCGTATACATATGTATGTAAATATATACAAACATATATGCATGTACATAAAATTCAGTGTTGCCATTTATTTTTTTGCCGTCCCGCCAGATTTATAAATAATTTCAATTCTCTAAACTCTTATGGAAAAATTGTTTCTTTCGCAGTTCAATTTTATTTTATAAAATTAGAGATCAAATGTTTATAAAAAATAATAAGTGTTTCATCAAAAACAAGAAAAATAAATTCATTATTTAACAAAAACAAAAGGAACAGCGCTATAAGCTTTATTCGATAATTTCTTTTTGGATTTATGTAATGTTGGAAATGCGAAAAACATCAAACCTTAAAAGATGAGTAATAGCAAACAGCGTTTCAGTATCATCGATTTTTTGCAGTGCTAAATGTAAACGTTAAGAATTGCGATCACTATGAATAAAATCGCTAAAAACTAGCTAAGAGCTCCTAAATAAACACTAAAAATTCCGCTTGTCACCGAATTCTAAATTTTACCGCTAAGGATAAAATAACCAAAAAATTAATAAAATGGCAACACTAATAATATTTATGAATTCTAATAATTGGCAATCGATTGCTCAATAAGTATGCCTAGCAACAATCACGACCGCAGCAAGAACACCAAGCAGACAAATAAAAAGCCAGCAATAAAAAAAATAGTTAAGTTCTTATCTACATACATATGTATGCTTGTAAGAGCATTATGGAACATGAAGTGAAAAAAAGTATATTAAATGCTGCATATTTTCTTAATTAAATAAATATTTTTTCATTGTCGCCACGGCTGTCGCTGTTGGTCATTCTCTGGTTAGGATTTTGGCGACTGAGGTTATGGTCGTAGTGGTGACGGCTGTGGTCGGGTAGCACATGAATATTGAAAACTATTGAAGTTGAGTTATAGCAATCGTTAAAAAAATGTGTGTAAACTAGTAAAAAAATAAAGTTCGAACTGTTTAAAGAGGAAACGAAATTGGAAATGAGAGTTTTAATTTTTCTGCAGGAAAATTAGGTACCAAAATATGTTTTTGAAATTTAGTATAATTTTAGCGAAATTACAAATAAAATGAATTTGAATTTAAGTTACAGTACAGAAAAAAGTATGCAATTCAATTCAAAGTATTCAAAAAATATGTAAGTGCTTTAATTTCTGTTTCTTCAAAGCTTCATAGTTTTCTTTAACTTTGTCGCTGGGGCAGCCTTATATTTCTGACGCAATTTCTTGAAGTGCAAAAACCAATCAATCAATTTAGTTGGAAATTAGTATCGAATCGAAAGACTTTCTTCATAGAGAACTCAAACATTCCACTAGGTAAAATACTGAAGGCATGTAACTTCCTTTCTGGTTTGAGTAAGCTTGGGTCAATCAAAAGTTTCTCCGTCCAACCCAGCCTAGCGCGATGGCAGAGAAAAAAAAAATTCTGTGATTGCGCATCGTCGAACCAGAAGCCATGCAGGAGTTATTTCAACCGACAATTGGCACTAAATCCATCAATGAATAAAAACAGGCGTTAAGTGTTCAGAAGCCTGAACAAATTGTTGAAACCCACAGCGCCTCCTACTTTTAATAGCAGCGAAGTTTGGGTGATAATGCTTCTCTTCCTCAGCAATGAAAACATATGAATTCAACCTTACCCCCCTCGTGAGATAAACCCTCTTGACGCGTTGTCGAAGCCTCTCGGCATTGTTTGCACGCCACCCTACTGGAATGCATTGAGGTCTCCTCTCTTTCCCAACACTATGTTTCTTAGCCCCCATCCCTTGAATTTTTACAGATCGAAGCACGCTGAGTTACCATAAGCCGGTTTCTTGATCTCGAACACTTAATACTTATTGCTCGATATTGGCGTCCGGCAATGATACTGATGGCTTCTTCTCCCTACTTCCCACGAAATCCTCAGCAACCATCTTCATTACCTGAACGAAAGAGAGCAGACTGAAATTATTCAACCTTATACCCGTAAGAGTTTCATTTTCGCCTGAAAGCGTTCGCTTCTTTTTTCTTCTCATATGTGCACTCACTACGGACGGATGAAAAAACTCGGATTCAGGATAAGCCAGACTGAGGTTACTTTTGACAGACTGCTCTTTTCTTTGTTGTTGGCAACATACGTACAACACTAGTTTGGTCGCCGAAGACTAGTAGAACGCAGTGGACGAAGATGCAAACATGCCACAATACAGCACTCCGGACAGCTACGTTGTCGCCAGAATACCATCTACTAACATAATTAGGCGCAGATGCCCCACTCAACCTAACACTGTGCGACCAGTTGTTGGTGCGCTGTAACCGACGGAATCACACGAACAGCTTCTTGTCCTAGGTGCATCAGAAGGCATCTCTAACATGTGAAGTACGATATACGGACTATGCTAAATAATCACTGGACCCAACGCTGCGCATACAGGTAATATACAAAGACAGACTATCACTACCTCAACCAAATCTCGACCTGTGAATTCCGTCCTCGTAGTTTCACCACCTTCCATTCCAGCGTCGGAGCTACAGCTGCTTGGTAGGATCTGCGTAGCTCTGGCAAAATTTTGATCTAGATATTGTATCGGGTTAAACTCGCAATTATCTCGACTCGGCTCTGCCTCGCTTGTTTTTGTCATTATTAAAAAATTCTCTTTAATACACCTAAGTATGCGCGAAAATCACATAGAAAACTTGCGAAATTAGATCGCTTTCCAGAATTGACACTGTGAGAATATTACTATGAAATTTCTATTGTCTAGCCAATGGCGTTTCGCTCCCCTCTATAGCTTCAGCAAACACTTCGTCACTTAGACGGATTCCCTGCGGCTGCGAAATCACATGAATTATGCAAAAGTAAACACAAGCATGGGCGTAGCCAGGTAGGGGCTGGAGCCCGAGAACACCAACCCCCCTCTCCCCCCCCAACTTTGAAATTTTCCCTACATATATTTTAAATATAGTACGCTGAAAAGATAGCTTAATAGTTTCGAGCCACCACCCCCCTTAATTTAATTCTGGCTACGCCGATGAACACAAGCAAGTTATTTGGAATATATTTTTTCTTTTGTAAAGCACACACAAACTCACAGTAATTTTACATATAACAACGTCAGTACCTACATTATTAATTAAAGCACTAATGAAAAAGTTACAGCGAATACAAAAATCAGCATACAAACAACATGCTTTGCTGAACAACCAGACATGAGAAACGCCGCCGTCGACACCACCCCCGCCAAAATCGTCGCAATTCCGGTTCACAGCACAGATTTCACAAGCAAATAAGCCAAGAAGAGTGTCGGTTTCGGTGCGGATGCGTGAGCTGGCTGATTGTCTGGCGGACTGGCAAAGTGTCAAGCGCATATTCGCTCAGTGCCAAAGAGCAGCTACCAAAATCAATTAACGGCTCGTTGTCAAGTTTACGATTTTTTTTTGTAGTTATTTACGAAAGTGTTAGTTTTAAAGGGGCGGGCTTTGACTGACTGGTTGATTACCTACCTGGAGATGTTGACTGGCAGAAAAGTTGTTTTGTTTAATATTAGTTAATTTTTGTTTTTTGTTTTTGTATTTTATTGCTTTTGCTTTGCGTGTTAGCTGTAAAATTTAGTATTTTTTTTTAACGAAAGTAATAAAGCGTCACTGTTTGCAACCAAGGGAGTGGTCGACAAAAAATTAATTGGTTCAAGAGCGCTGCTCCTTTCGTTTGAGAAATCGCATGGATAATTTTTGTATTAAAAATTATTTAAAAAAATACATATTTTGAAACTACTTTTTAATTTCTTCAATCACAAACTTGTCTCAATCTCATTGCGAATATAACCAGCTTTTCGTGCCAGATAGTGCACGGAAGCCTAACTAAGTCACATTCTTCCAATTCTTTAACAATTAGGTTCTTGAATTAAAAACTTTTGACTGCCTCTTAGTAATTTGCGGTGACATTAAACTATTGCCATATATCCATTTGTGTACAAATTGAATTCCCCCCCTCTCTGTTAAGTCGGTGTTTGTCACTCTCTTCTTGACGGCATGTTCGTCTTGAAGAGTGTGAAGTATAGAGCTGACCAAACCGGCGAGCGTTCCAGAGCCACATACTTTTTAGTCTGAGCGCCGAAACGGCGGCCACGTGTTTTCATACCAGATTTACAACAGACAGATTTGTTATCACTCCTATAGCGCTTTGGTTGGGGTGGTTCTCATAAACTGCAATGAGTAATTAGAGCACAGAATGTCCATACGGGTAATTGTATATTTTGCCTTTAAGGGCAATTTCCAGATCATTGGCATACGTAGTAACGTGGAAACCTCCTCTCTCTAGACTCAGCAGTAAGTAGTTCACTTGCAAGTTCCAGAGAAGAAGAGAAGAGTGCTTCTACCGACCTGTCTGCTTAGTGTGTTGTTGCCTAACCTAGCAGTTATTTTCCGCCTGACGAGTATGGACCAAATTTTTCTAAGTCACCTGTAATATCACTTGCACTGATGTTGTTGAAGGCGCCTTCTATGTCAACAGAAGCAACCAAGGCATACTTATTATCTGATTACCCCTTTTTTACAAACCCGACAAGTGAAAGTAAAGCGGTTACCGGAGGTTGGCTTTCGTGTAGGCACGCTGCGCTGGGGAGAGTCTATTATTTGTTATCCCGTCCCGTTGGTATTCATCAACTATGCTCTCTAAAATCTTGAGGAGGAAAGACATCAACCTTATAAGTCTGAAGTATTTTCCGTTAATATGTCTGCCTTGGGTATGAAGGAGATTTTAGTCTCTCTCCAGCCTAGCGGTATATAGCCCATGTTAAGCGAGCTCCCTATAATGGCCGTGATATACGGGGGAGTTAATAGCCCGTGATTACTGCAACTCGGCCGGGTGAATGCCATGAAATCCCGGTAATTTTTAAGGCCAAAAGCTTAAATAGCTCATTTGTCTCAGGCGTGTTGCTAGGAGGAAACTTAATGTGTCCTTGCTCGTCATAGTTCGAGTGTTCCCTTGATAGCCCAGGTATTAGCACTTTACAGACTTAGACACAACGATTTTATGTATAACACGAGCAATCGTTGTCACGGTTTTTTTTTTGCACGGCACTGTACATCAGTATATGCGCATGAATATACTATTTATGCAATTATTTAGTATACGTGATTGTCTGATTGGACATGTTTATTGTCATTTCCCTTCGAGCATATCTGATAAATTGAACAGAGATAAGAAAATGGGTCGGTGTTGTATTCAACACCAGCGCCTTTCGAAGTCATTTGTGTAAACGACGAGGTAAAACTCTTCATCACTACTACATCAATACGATAAGGTACACATGAACTCGTTTGTCACTTAACGCAGTTGTTCCTCGAATCACGTTGACTGGCAACAATAACGAATTTTTACATAAGTATTCATACATACAAACCTAATAGTATTTATACATGTATTTTTGTACACATATTTATTACATATGCATGTATGTAGTAAGTGCATACATATACGATGAATCAATTTCACTTAATTTACACCTTTATACGAAGTAATTACACTAAAAAGGTATGAGCTACTTATAGGAATATATATATACATATTTATTTACATAAATACTTTCTACATATCAAGCGCTAACCGCGAGAATAACGTAAGCGGAATTTTTTTTTCCAAAATTTCTTCATTATGTAGAATGCTCTTACCGCATCTAGATGCATTTCTGCTTCAAAACGAAAATTTTGAAAAAAAATATCGATTACGTTTTTTTCGCGGTTCGTGCTCGATGCCTAGTCCCATAAATATCTCTTATTTTTTTATTATTTTTGTTTTCACAAGTCAGCTTCACCAGACGGTAGTAATTGAAACTGGCAATCGTCTTAAAATGAATGATCGTAAATCATCATAAGGAGTAAGAAACTCGAAACTCGTGGGCTCTATGTAATATAAGGACCGCTAGCGGTCGAAATATTTCGATAGGTCTTTAGAAAACATTTAGTTTGAAATAATGCAGCTTGATCGCATTGTTGGCGTACGACGTGAAAATGATGTATCCGTAGTGCATAAACTAAGGATTTTCGATATATATATATATTTTTTTTTTACTTGACCACCCAAGTCATTTCTCTGCTTATGGCCTATTACTATTAATTTTTAAAAAAAGCTATTATCTCCTTAATTTCAAAACTAGTCCCCTTCTGTATAATACAAACAAATTGGTAAGCTCATCCTTGTCCTTTATCTCGTCTAGGCGAGTGTATACACTATACTTATCGAAGGATTAAAGCAAAGATATAATGCAGAGCTTTTTTTGTTCTACTATTGGATAATCGATTATTATTTATTATCTCTATTTATTAGTGAAGCAAAAAAATGCCTTTTAATAGTGATGTCAGCGAAATTAGGCTTACGAACGAGCAAAAATTCACAAATGAGCAAGGTTGCAAACCCAATAAAGCCAGTGAAAAAAAACTTCAATTTTTACCGCATTTTGCTGACACAATTATACGCTATGTATAGAATTTCCAGCCAGCCTTTGAATTAAATTTTTCAATTCAAAAACTAATAATCAACAACAATTGCTTTATTCTCTATCGTTCATGGTCACAGCTTAAATAGGCCTATGCGTTACTCATATCTCGAAAAATAATTACCAAAGGACAAAAGGCCAAAAAAGGAGGTAATATCGCATTAACGCAATTTTGCGCTATTGTCTGAAGTAAAGCGCAGAAAAAAAAGCTCATCAACTTCCCTGTTGTATTTCATATTTTGCGTACTTTTCGTTATTATTTTTTATCTTCCCCTTTGGCTTTGTTACTTATCGCTTGCGGCTATACAATAGGCCAACCAGCATCGAAAAAGTAAATACGAAATATTGAAAATCAAACAAAAAAGCAATAATAACCAGCGACACAAATAGATAAAAGAAAAATAAATTCGCAAGTTAATAAAAAATGTGTTGTGGAGACTTCGGGCTAGCACAATAAGCAGCTAATTAAAAAATGAGCAGCAAGAGTATGTAAATAAAATTGTAGTTAAAAATGAATTGGCAAAAATTTCACGATCGGCCTAGGTTAAACAAGAATAATGGGTATGTAGTAAATATAATTTTTTTTAATTTTATATAGTGAATATGCCTTATAGACAAACTATGTTTATGATTTTAGGGCGTTCATATGCACATATAGATATTTTTATTTTTTATCTTTTTCCCACAAATTAATTAAATTAACTTAGGCACTCATGTAAATGGCGGTGTATGCCAGCTATGCTTCCGTCTGCTCTATGCCTGCCGCGCGCTAAATAAGACGCTCTACGTTGGTATGGCTTTTGAAAGATTAAAATACATAAAAAAGATATATATATACCTATGTATGTATATGTTTTAAATCACTTTACCTTGATTAAAATGCTGAAAATAACAAAAACTGAAAAAATCTTAAGGTTTCAGCAAGCTTGCAACATGGAATGGCTCACATTTACGTGCACATACTATGAAGCGCCTTCAGAAGTATCTGAAACCAAAACTTCCGTTCTTTGGCACTGATTTTAGTTATTTACAAACTTAAGTCTTGACATAAAAAAATACAATTATGAATTTTTTTTTTGTACTCCAAGTTATTATGTACAACTATATCTTAATAAGAAATAAGATAATTATAGATTTTCGATGTGGCACCGCTTTATTTCCTCATATTCGGCGGCTTTATACAAAATTTTAATCAATAAATTTTGTGTCAAATCTTTCTTCATGCTATTATTACTACACCTGCTATAAATCCTCAATGCAGCTGGTAGAAGTGAAAAAGAAGCATATTTAAATCTAAAAACGCTTAAATAATTTTTAGAGTTGCCAAGGTAAAGCAAAAAAGTCATGAATGCAAATCCAAATGACAATTTTCAACTACATTAAGGGTTGGTAAGATTCACATTAAAATTCATTGTCCTATTCGTATTCGCTTCGTATGCCTACTGGTATTTTAACCCTCAACAACCCAGTAATCTTTCGTAACGTATTTGACCAGTAGTGTCCAGCGTACACACTAAATAATTCTAAGGCCGTTTTGAAAGAAAACAAAGGCATTGTGTTTGCAAAAAATATGGTAGTGTAATATACTTCAATATGGTCACTTTCATGTATTATAATAATTATTAATAATTATTAATTCATTTACAAAAGACATTTTGAAAGCAAAAAATTTGGTTTGACGAAAGCACGTGTCTCAGAAATCATTGCCACCTCGTATCTTATGAAATTAATTCAAAATAGTCCTTAAATACCACGATTCGTTATATTTTATTCTTAATTAGCTAAAAAGTACTTGATCTTTAATATTGAGATAAAAAGGTTATTAAAAATATTTTTTTTGGTTATTAATATAGTCTTTTTTAGAGATTGTTATCAGAGAGTGTTTTTGATACGAACTTTTGCCAAAGTACCGTCGATAACTATTTGTATTACATACTTCAGTATTTTAATTTTTGTGTTATTTATTTACAGATATAAAAAAAATTTTTTTTACATTGTTCAGAGCGAACATTGCGAATGCATTGTTTAGAAGTTCTGGATATTTTTGCTGGACAAATGTGACAATGCTTCAGCCTTTTCGGGACAGGTTCAAGTGATTGGGGAGATGATCCTTAACCTAATCCAACCAATTCTTGTATGGCTGCTAAGCGATAACTTGGCAGGTCTTTAATTATAAAAATTAAACTGGTGGTGGTAAAAATATTTTAGTTTCACGTTGAGATGCATAAGATCTTGGTGAAAGATTAGATAAAATGGTTTTTCGAAAAAATAATTACCTTAGATTTTATACATAAACGAACTTAAAAAGGTGTCCGCGAGAAACTTGTGGGTTGTTAAGGGTTAACTCGTGCTCGTACTTGTACATAAGGTATTATTAAAATGTCATTTGCTTTGTCACATTAAAAATTCATTCCAAACTGGTTTGAGGTCGTCAAAATAAAAATAATTTTTTCATACACTTGTGATCAGCTGATTAAGTAATCGATTTTGGCTGTTTCTTTTTTGTTTATTTAATGTTTATTATTTTTCCTTAAAAGCGTAGCTTATTATATAACAAACAAAATATAAATCCACATCTCAAACTTTGTGCAAAAATTATAAAAAATCTGCAACATTTCAGCTAGATTTTAAACCTTTTATTCAGATTTTTTAAATTTTTTTTGAGTATGCAGGTTGATAGCCTATTAAATTCTCGGGACAACAATGTGAAAGTTTTAAGGTGCTAAAGAATTGCCTTGATTTTTAATATATATATTTATTTTTTTTCTAGACATTTGGTTAAGTGGTCGGATGTCGAAAATGCTAAATAAGAAGAAAATGCAATATTTCTGCCTTTTTACGTTCATAACATTTTCAATAAAAGCCCCATGCGACTAATTGTGTCATTTTCTTTATGATTTTAAAAAAGGATTAAGTCACCTGTGTCCAAAGAATAGATATTTTTTGAAGCAGCTGCTGCAAAAAACAAAGCTTGTAAAGATTTATTAAGAAAATAATTCAAAATCAGTTCTACTTACCTGATTTAGTAACAGAGAAAAATTACTGGGAAACGTCATTTATTACACAAAAAACGTCCAGGATACAAAAAAACGCCCAAATGACGTTAAAAACGTCAACCTGGCAACGCCGGCTGCCAGTGATACATTCTGTGCGCAGACTGGAAAAAACTCGCAACTTTTACAGTTTTGGTTTTTCCATTCTAAAACCATAAAGTGTATAATTAATAAAAACACAATCATAATTACTCACATTTTGATCACTTAACTGATTTTTTTAGGCAAATAGTTTATTAACTGCAAAAAATTAAAAAGAGATACTTATCTGTGAGATGAAAATTTTGTAAACTTTTTTTCGAGATTTTCGAATACCATGATGAATTTAAAAAAAAATCCCAATCGCTTAAAACTTGCATACTCAAAAAAAAAATTTAAAAAAAAATTGTAATGTACTCATTTTATTCAACTTCGGTTTAAAAAAAAGTCAGAGCTCAAATTATTTTACACAACATAATACTACACTTAAATATTGCACAATACTCAGAGCTACCATTGTACTTTTTTTCAATTTTTTTTTCAGATCGCATATTTTTAAAAACAATTTTTTTTTATCAAAAACTTTGAATTTGAAAAATTTTTCAAGAAAACAAATTTTGAAAATATTTCTTTTCATAGAGAATTTTAATGTGTGTATGTTTTATTATTTTTTCAAATTTTTTCCTCTCCCCGTTTTGCGAGATACTTATTTGGAAAACTATTAAATCAATTTGTTCTTGTTTTTGTCCAGTAAAGTGTTTAAAAATGTGTTAATCAAGCTCAAATTTCATATTTATTTATTATTTATGTTTATGCATCAACCCTAAAAATTCGAAACAAATCAAACACATGAAGTGTGAGCCCCGTCCGTGTTGGTATTGTTTTTATTGTACCAATTCAGAAACTATTGTTACTTTTTCCTCTTGCAACTTTGCAATTCTAAAAATCTTCGATAATCTACCGTGAAAATCCTTTGACATATTATACAAACCTCAAACAAAGAAAAGAAACACTGATCCCAAAACTAATTAAGTTATTTTTGAAACAACAAAGAGCCACATCAAGTAATTAAATGCATACACCCACGCAGCCACTTATACCATATTTTCATGTCTCGCCGCCATGCTACACCTTGTTTCTCTAAGATACGACAACAAAAACCAAATGCAATTCACCCACGAATGTGACCACCAGTCGACGAGCTGCTGTCATTCACGCGGATCAAACATATGTACTTACACTCAAATATTCAAATTTATCTCTTCATTGTTGCCTTAATCCACAACTAAACATAATTTAAAAATATTTTAACAATAACAACCATGCATTTTCACAAAAATATTGCGCACTCAACAGTGAAATGCGCGCAACTGCTATGGCTATGCATTGGCCAAAAATAGATGCAAATAAATTCCAAAACTCACAACGAAAATATGAATATTTTAAAAATAAATAGCTTGAAAATCTGCAGCTAATCACACAAGTGTAAAAGCAGAGCACAAAAGTCTTACAGCAACTAAAGTGAGAAGAGGGGGGGGCGACAGAGCGGCGAAAGTGAGAAAAGTGGAGGCCATCAGCGACATTGGCAAATTGGCAGCAGTCATCGACACAGTGCACTTTCATAAACACAATGTTGGCGCATTATTCACCATGCCCACAAACGCACGAATTTAAAGATTTCAAATACAAATGTTCTTTGCGTCAATTCTGTCATACTGAGTGACTTTTACACGTGTATGACGTCAAATGCATTTGCTTTGGAAAGCATTTGCTACTTTTCACTTGAATACACTGAGGGAAACCACATCGTTCGATTTACCTTTTTTCTATGCCTTCTTTAGGCAGGCGTTTACGGTAATGAGGAATACATCTTCACGAATGGTGTCTAATGATTTTAGATGCACCCTGCAGCAAACCAAACTGGTTCAGAACTTGCGCTGAGCTAGCCTCTGATTTTTTATAACTCTTTTTACGCACGCTCTTGAAGACATTCTAATATTTAAATATTTTCGTTTAAGATGCAAGATTACACTTTACTACACTAAAATTTGATGGGCTATAAAACAGAATACTCGAAATAGTTCTATCAAGTTTGCAGCACAGTTAGGAATTTGAATTTAAATGGTTTATGGAGTATGAGACATAGTACTTAAATAAAAACTAAACGAAAAATATTTAATATGAAAAACATTGGAAATTAAAAAAAAATCACTGCATAACTACACATTTCGGGTCAAGGCGAATTTATATTAGGTGGTGTTGTTTAATCAGCTGAGTGTAGCGTTTGATTGTCAAAATTTTATATTTTGCTAGTGAGTGAGTGAAAACGTGAAAGTGTTTGCATTTTCTGTCGCCCTTTTTCATTCGGAGAAGAATAGCTGAAATTTGACAATCACCAGCTAAAACAAAAAAAAAGAAAATAATTGTTGTATTTGTTGAATCGATACCACCTTATATGAATTCGCCTTGTTTCGGGTGCTTAGTGATACATTTACGTATGTACAGTATCGTTCATATCAATAGCACTCACATTTCAAAGTGAGATTGTTTACCACTTTGGTTTATTTTTTTAAATCTGATTAAAAAGTCAAACATTTTGATGAAAAATCGTTAAGTTTAACTTTCGTTTTGTATAAAGTTTTAAAACACGGTTAATATTATTTTATTTTAAGCATGATCATTTAAATAATAAAAATAATTTTAACTCTCAATATATTGTGAATATTTAAAAAATAAATGGTGTACGCAGACCTTTCCTGTCAAGTGTAGCTTAACTAAATTTTATATTTTGCATTAAATTTTATTNTAACTTTCGTTTTGTATAAAGTTTTAAAACACGGTTAATATTATTTTATTATAAGCATGATCATTTAAATAATAAAAATAATTTTACCTCACAATATATTGTGAATATTTAAAAAATAAATGGTGTACGCAGACCTTTCCTGTCAAGTGTAGCTTAACTAAATTTTATATTTTGCATTAAATTTTATTCGTACGTAGATATGTATAAAAATGACATTAATGTTACCAATAACGACTTTTTTGGAAATATTTTAGCAGTTGCCCCATAAACTATGTAGAGAATTACATATTAAATAAACGAAAACAGTTTTTTATTAGTTTTAGGGTCTAAGAAAATCGAAAAAATATAGTATATTACATTTGTGCATCTTTTGTCAGCTTTCACATGACCAGGATGAGTAACATTGATGACAGCGCAACTAGCAACATATGAGTTTCAACCGTCCAACTCAGCATCCCTTTTTTAGTAGTTCAGAGACAGTTCTGAAATTTGTAGGGCGGAACTAGCGTTTTGACAGACTGTCCCTAAATTTTGCTGCAGGGCAGTTATAGAGTATCCACATGCTTACTTATACACTTACACACTTAAAACAGTTGCTCTTCCATAATACACGCAGTCAGCCCCGATAACGAATTAGCTAGCTTTCTTATCTCAGGAATGTTGTGTTTATCTATTTTTTTTGTAATTAAATTTGAATTTTATCGGCTTCACAAAGATAATATGCAGCTAACTCCAGTGGTGGAACGGTATTATGTACTTCCTAGACAACCGAAATGGTTATATGTGTGAAGATATCTACGTAGCTGTAGATAAGGTACTTAAGGCTTTTTTATAAGCTTTTGTGAGCATAGTTCAGACGAACGATAACAAAAGTGTTGCTCTACTTGGAAATAGTGGCAAAATATATCGCAGAAAGTACACCAAAATCACGTGTATGAAAAATTAGAAAGTGGCGTAGACTTTTCAGTAGCTCAGCGACTATTTTTAGAACCCTTCACTACGCTTAAATTACACATATATTTGCTATGAAAATATGCCCACTCTACTAACTCTGGATGTTCAGCTGATTATGTTAAGGTAGGTTGAGCTGTATGATCCAGAGAGAGAGTAGGACTCTATTTAAGATACAAAGGCTGGCATGCGTATGCATAGTTGGTGTCATGATAACCGCAAATCGCATCCTTGGAAGTGCTTCTAGATCTGACCGCTCTTTATAATTATATCCAGACTCTGGCGAAAAGGGCTCGCCTAAGAAGGATTGGTACCAAAAATCGGGGCAAAAGGGTTTCTCATTCGTAGGCAAATCGATATTTTGACGAAGCAGCGCCATGAAATTTCAATACTGAGGTTTGTCACGCCTACGAATTTCAGTTTAGCAAAAAGGTATACGAGACCTATCGTATAAATAAAAAAAAACCGGTACACTGATGGCTCATTGACTGAAGGTTATGCCGGGATAGGTGCAGTTGGATCGAGATTGAGATACTCAAAAACTATGGGAAAAGTTCTGAAACTTGAGCTGTCGAAAAAAGCGTGGACTCTTGGTCTGACCAACCGGGTTTAGGTTCTCTGTATTCTGTGACATATCGGTATTGACGGAAAAGGGGGTTGCCGATAAACTTGCAAAGAAATGAGAAACAACCACTTTAATCTGTGGCCCAAAAAAGGGGGCGCTCTCTGCCCTAGTCAGGCTGAAGGAAGAGGCACAAAGAAATCGCTACTTAGGCAATGTACCAGGTCTAGAGAAATCCAAATCACCATTACGAGAAAACGAATCCGAACATGAATAACTGGGAATACGAAAAAGAAAAAAATGCGAGGTCTTATATGAATACGTAGACTAACCGAAGACGAATATATGAAGAAGAACAGAAGGTATGTATGTATCAAGATCAATTCGAATATGAGGACGAATACCAAGATAAGCCCGAATACAAAGAGGAAGAAGAGTGCGAATAAGGAGACTAATACGAGGATGATCTGCCTATTGCTCGGCCCTCATTGTTGCACTGATTGGCCTTCTCATACGTTTTTCATTTGGTGCATACACTCGTATATGCCAGGTACTCGTTTGCAAGGAACATTGCCGGGTATTCGGTGAGTTTTTGACACTCAGAGCATGGACATACTTTACATTTTTTTTTAGAGAAAGCACAAGATTTCATTTGCCGGTGAGTAGTTTTTCGAGATTGTTCTTTCTAATGAAGTTTAGCTAGAAAAAATGTTTTAGTTTTAATCATTATTTATGTTTTAATTTCAGAGAAGCAGGCTTGTTTTGAAAATTCATACGAAACAGTATTTCCGTTTACCTTGCGATATAGTTCACCTAGCCGGCATTTAAAGTGAAATACAAATCGAAATTTGTTGCTTTTCCTACGTAAAATTGTAATGTACATATGCATATACGTAGCGCGATAAGCAGCCAAACATATACATACATACATAAACTTCTCTGCAATTGTTTGCTTAGTTGCTGTTTATTTTTCGGCGAAAGATGACATCAGTGGCTATTTTTTCGCAAAAATTCTAGATGCGAGAGTGTAGTTTACTAGTTGTTGCACAAATGCACGTACGCTCGTATTCGTATGCACGTATGTATAGTATAATAGGGTGATTCAGAAAAAAAAAATTGTTCTTTTTTCTCGAAACCATGCTTATGGGAAATCGAAAAGTGTGACGTGGTCATTCTTAGTATTAATTTTAAGGGCTCATATTTTCTGAGACCTATTTTGGAGTCTAGACGAAACTTTTGAGCATGGTTCCGAGGAAAGATAAAATAAATTAAATAAATTAGTTTTTCTGAATCACCTTAATGTGTATTTGTATGAAAATGCACAGACGAGTATGAGTAAGTGTTGCCCGCTGAGGTGAATGTGGACCAAAATCAGATTCTCTTATTTGCAATAAAAATTTCAAGTCGTAAAATTGAAGAAAAATAAATGTAAAAACCAACTATAAATTACTAACAAACAAAAGGTAAAAATAGACAAAAAATAAAAACAAGAAAATGTATAAACATTGGCACTTAATTTTGTATTTTTGCATTTTTGCAGTTACTGCCAAGGCTTAGAGGCGTTTAAAAACTGCAATTATTTATGGGTTTTATGATACAAAACAAAAAGCGCACAAAGTCACATAAAAATTGTTTGCTCACTTGGCCGTCTGTCTGTCTGCCTGCCTGCTAGCCAAAGAGCCAGCCAAACAGCCAGCCAGACAGTCAGCATGTTTGCTCGCCTGTCTGAGAATGCATTTTCTGTTGCAATCATACTAACTCACTGCCCCTCTTACGAGCACTAGCCGGTTGTGCCCGCGCTCACTTGCTCTTGGCTCCTTTGCGCTTTTTGCCGTTGCGCTTGAATTAGAGGCAAATCAATTCATTTTAGCGGGAGTCAAACGCCAGATAAATTTTCTTGCTTTCAAGTTTAAGCTTTTTTCTTTGCTTTAGTTTGTTAGTTGAAATTTAAAATGCAAATACAAAAACAAAGTAAAGCAAATAAAAAACACACCACCAGCCTTTGAGTGTATGGTGAAATATTTAAGTTTACTGTGTGCCGCCGGCAAAAAGAACGAGGTATGAAAGAATCCATTAAAATCACTAAGAACTAGCGTCCACAAGGTGGCCGTCTTTATGTCTGCTTGATTTTGCTGCATGTGCGTGTGTGTATGTGGACTGCTGTCTGTCTGTCAACACTTGATTTATGTGCCAAATGGCAGCGGGTGGTGGTCGACGCAATCGTCGTCTATGTTATTGCGCATGCGCCGATACTCTTTTGTTAGTGTGCGTCGTTTTGCTTGGGATAGGAATGAGTAGTGGGGCTAATGAACACGAAAAAAAAAAATTAATTTTTGAAACTCAGCAATTACCAATAGCATAAGCATTACCGCTACCATTACCATTACAATTACCATTACCATTTCAATTATCCTTAACATTACCATAACCAATATCATTACCATTAAAATTACCATTAACATTTCAATTACCATTACCATCACCAATATCATAACCATTACTATAAGTGATACCATTAACAATATAGTTAACATTGCCATTAACGTTACCATTACCCTTTCCATTACCATTGTCATTTCCATTACCATTACCATTCACATTACCATTCCCATTACCATTTCCATTTACATTACCATTTCAATTGCCATTAGCTTTACCATAACCAATATCATTACCATTACAATTTCCAAAATATTAGCGTAACCATTACCATTACCGTTACCACTACTATTTCCATTACCATAGCTATTTCCCCACCTTTGCCGTTACCATTACAGTACCATTACTATTGCCATTGTTATTGCCATTACCATAACAAAAATACAAAACAACAAATATCAAACATCAAATAACTACTCAATACCAAGCATCTAATGCATACTAAATACCAAATGCCAAACACCAAATTTTCTTCTTTGTTTGACTCTATAGCCTTTCGTCGGTTTGGACCGAGACGAAGAAACTTCAACAATTGCCTCTGTCCTTTGCGAGTTTGCGCCCTGAGTACCGAGTCGAGCCGAGACATCGTCCATGTTATTGAGCCACATAAAAAGATGAGGTATTTTTAGAGCGTAACTATTGTTCGTATTGTTCGTCGGGAAAGGACTCTGCTTTTAATTGCACACCGAGCCCAAAGCAGCAACTGTTTGCAAGAGTTTTTCATCACTTTATCTCCAGGCTAACATTGCTGGTGGTGTTTATGCTGGATCCAAGGTAGACAAAGTCCTTCATTACTTCGAAGCTATAATTTCCAACAGTGATGTGGTGTCTCAAAACGCGAAGACTTTTTACGTGTTACCAGAAGGTCCCTTGTTTACCGCTAGACCAACGTCTTTCGTTTCTTTTTTAAACTGGGCAATGCTGTTCTTATGTCCCTGGTTCTTGGGCCGACGATGTCGGTATCATCTGCATTTGCCTGGAGCACCAAACCCCACGTACTGAATACCAACTAAACAACAAAATACTGAGAGGCTTATAAATAGATCCCACCGCGTTTCTATATCGACGCGCGAGAGACTCCGAGTAGCGATATCTGTCCTGACTGATACTGGGGATATAATCTTCTTTCAATTCTCGTAGTCTTGCAGCAGGAGTGAAGACGAGAATATCTGAAGGACAGTTTCCTCTGATTTCATGACATGATTTCTTTTTTATTTTTGTCCATTATGAACTCACATCGGCTTTAGATATAAACCATTCCTTCCTTTCGTCTTTCTTCTCTATATACCCAGTTGAGATGTTGAGAATAACGGTAGGACAGTTTCCTATCCTATCTCTGTGGCCTGATCCACCTCTGTAATCATGTTGTTGATTAGGCAAGGGAACCTTAAAAGTGCGTTGAACTCAGCCTTTAGTTTCCGATGAAAACGTCTTTCCTAAAACCCGTTCTAGAGCTCAAGTCACCAATTTCTTTTCTTGAATTTCCTTCGAATTTTCGAATCAGAGTATGTATGTCTATGACTATCGGCTGTCACTGGGGTTAATGGACTGCTAGCGCCGCTCTGAGCAAAAAATGAGCCCTCCCGGTTGGCTCTGCCTTAACTTTCAAAAGTCTTTTGCCAATATTCGCCATCTTTCCATCGTAAATAGTGTTCTGCCACCAACATAACTTATCCAGGCACTGCCTCTAGTTGATCCCCAGCCATTGACTAATTAGCCGGTGGATGACCGTTGTATACGGATGAGCTAATATTGGACCATTAAAAGGCGTTAGTTCGGGTATTTTTTTTTAACCAATATTCAGGCTGGGGTTTATCTGATTATTGATATAAAACCGTCGTCTCCATAAACCAGTAGCCACTTATCTGTCAGTTACGAGGACTGCTATTATGTCTACCGCGCTCCCTTTTTCTTATTAGGTGCATCAGCCCACAGTTTGACTTCCAGCCATTTTCAAAACTTACCTTGCAAAACGACGAAATACCTCTTAGCACATCTTATTTTTAGATACGCATTGATTTTGATTTCGTCGCTGCTTTCGTGATATCGGCCCACTGTTCCTCAGCTTACTATAATTGATGTTCTGCTGCAGATCATTTGATGAGAATTTTTCAAAATCATTTGTATTCGCATTTTATGCCTGCTTCTTAACATTTATACATGCAACAGAGGCAACTGTGGTGTTGCCGTCTTAACAGGTTGGCTTTCGTTTTCAGTTACAAAGAAAGAAAAAGCGCAAAACGCAAGGCAAAAATTGAAAACAAAAATAAGTAAAACACAAAAAAAGGGTCTATATGCCGCCAAAGAAAAAAAAAATAAGACAACGCATAACAGAGCGCAGCCATCAGCCGCAGATTGCAGTATTCAGTGGTAGGTAGCGGCACTGATTGCACTTGCCCATCACCGGCTCTGCACGCCCATTGATGAAGAAGACCTTTGACTGAATAGCGCGCGGCTGGTCGGAGTTTGTTGGTATCGAATCAGCTGGTATCGACGAAGTTGCTGCTGGCGACTTAACACAGCACTAGCAGACTCTCACTAACCGGCTCCACAATTCATTTCATGCTCGCTCAAAGCATATCNAAATGAATGATGTAACTTTTTTTGGGTACAATCTGCCTCATTTAGGTACATTTATTTTATGATATTAGGTACAATCTGAAATTTCCATTTTTCATCCCTGATATCGATGAAACAAAGGTTGAAATCGTATGCAGATTGTTGGCTTGCTGGCTCTTTTGCTCTTTGTTTCTGGTCGACGGCAGCAATTGGATAGTCACGTAAAAGTATTATAGTGTAGCACATCAGCTACTCAATCGACTGCATGACGTTTAATCATCAAATTGCAGCACGCTTTCCATTAAGCGCGCAGTATTAAGCTATCCATGGAAAAAGCAACGAGGAGGGCATCAAAAAGAAAGAGGCTCACAAGTACAAAAAACGCGAAACCAACGAAACCTTTCTTGCTACCTCCACATGTGCTTTCTGCCAACTGACCACCATTTCTGCTGCCCTTTCGCGGTTTTTTGCTACTCCTCTTTCGNTAATGTTCGGCTCCGCCCGAACTTAGACTTTCTTACTTGTTTTTCTTTTTATTTACTTTATTTTAAGTATTTTTATTGCCTCGCTGCTGCTGTGGCAGCTTCTTTTAAACTCTTTTTAACTCGAATTTCGATAGCCTCCCTTGCGCTTTCCGATTTTCATATCTTCATGCATCGCAATTGCCACCAGTGTTGCATAGCAGCACCGAGTTTTCATGGTGGTCAATTTATGCCAGCTGCAGGCTGTTATCCATTTTGCCCCTTCATTCTTCCTTTTGCAGCCGGTCATGCCGCATTTACCAAATGACCCGTATAACTTTGTCTTCATCCTGTCGATTTTTGTTGCTGCTGTCAGTTTGTTGAGCAACTTCCAATTTCTTCCCGGCCAGAATTGCCAGCTCGTTGCCTCCTCTTTTGTGCTCTCGTGCAGCCAGTCAACTGGGTGGTGTTGGTCATGTTCGTATGGCCCCTGCGGGCAGTTGAAGTAAATTAACTTTTAAATTGCGCCAAAAAGTTCGCAAATGAAAAAAAAAACCTCTGAAAATAAATCAAAAATATAAATGTAAAAACATTGGTTAAGGAAACATAAAAAGGATGTTAACAAAAAATGCCGCATAATAAGAACCTGAAACGTGCATTTATTTAGTAACTGATTCCTTTATTACACGCTGCTTTGTTGAATGCTGCTTTTTGTTCTCGACGTCATTGTTCACTTTTCTCCACCTTTTTTGTGGGGCTTCACCACTGCTGCCGCTTTAATGATAATGATGCCTCCGATATTTATTGGCCTTTGTTTCGTTTAGTTACTTTATTTTCTTTTTAACTCTCTCATACTCGTATGTACAGAACATACTAAATAATAAGTGTGTAGTATTTATGCTGTTCGGAAATTGAAACATTTGCAGCGAATTACCTAATTGAAATGCGATTTTAATTGATGAGCTGTCAGGTGATCGCCGATGTGTGTTCATTTGCGCATTGTTTGCGCTAATGATCTCTCAATGCACAAAAGAAAGTGACACATAACGATCTTTGGGTTGAGCCGACAATGGCTGAAAGCGGAGAAAACACTTAGTTTTGCTTGTGTTAGAAGCGAGGAAAGTCCCTTAATTTTACAGCGACGCAGTAGTTAGAATAGCTCCAAAAAACTATGGCAAATGAATATTTTCATTCAAACTTTATAACTTGTGTCCTTCAGCTAAGTGGTCCATTTTCTACTGCCCTGATTTTAAGCATTCGGCATGTTGTTACTTTCGTAAGCATTGCGCCCATAAGTATGCAGTATAAAACGCACATTTCACTGAATTAGCCAATTCTCAATCGACATATAACACGCTGAAAGCGCAAGTTGATTTTCTAAAACATTGTTATTTCTCACCGGCCTATAAATGCTGGATCATTATCCTCCTATCCGAAAGCCAAAAATTTAGTTGTAGAGAGCCCATGCTAAGAGTCCAGGTTGGTTTAGAGGAGTCAAAATCCTTAAGTACAACGGAGATTTTACGTTCCTACAGCCCGAAGCTGGAAGGATTATAGAATGCGGCCCAGTAGGAAATAGTGTTTAGTGATCACATGTCGTGTTTGACTTGAACTAAAGATCATATAACAGGCACGACAAAATCAGAGGTTAATTTGCTTCTAATTCAGCAACATTCCCATGGCTGGCTCGAAAATACTTAACGCAGGAAAGCCAGACGCTGACGGTAAACTGGATAAAATCAATAAGTAGGGCGTAGAACATGGGCGTAGCCAGGTAGGGGCAGGGGGTGCTCGAGCCCCCCCCCCCTAACTTTCAAATTTTCCTTATATATATTTAAATAGTACCCTGAAATGCCAGCTTAATAGGGTCGAGCCCCCCCCTAAATTTCATTCTGGCTACGCCGATGGCGTAGAATAGGCTAAGTTAGGTTAAAGGTGTTACCCCAAAGCAAAGGGGCACACTTCGGTTAAGAGAATGCCCTTTATGATACCACGAAAAACTTGACGGAGACCATTAGCTTAATATGCGAACTGCCGCGAGCCGATAACGAAATTTCGAATGCAGCTGGTTTTGAGCTCTGAGAGCCGAAACGCACTTTCATCACCAATGGACTAAACAAAGACTTTATTGCATTAGACAATAACGTTGAATGAAAAAATTTAGGACTGTTGAATTAGTAATTGTCCTCATTCCTCAGTTGTGAGATTCCGGCAGTGAAGCATACTAGCTGCTTAGGTCTCTTAACTCTTTCTAACTAGAGTCAAGATTCCTCATTTTTGACCATCCCGTTCTTATTCAGCTTCTATGGAACCATATTGCGGTTCCATTAAACGAATTTCTTACGGCTATTCAATATCCATTATACTAAGTGAGCTGTTAGAAACCCACCCACTTTCTTAATCTATATCTCTGGTCCTTGACGTTTTAATGAATACTACTAGGGGATTCGCATGTACTTTCTCCAAAAATGTTTCTGTTTTCCACGTTCCTGCGTTACTTTTCTGTAAATTTATGCTTTCCTGCGTTGTCTTTGGTGGAAGGAGTACATAAGACCTGACCAGCCGGGAAAAAAATATAAAAATACCACAGGTAGACTATGTATTTTGGATTGCAAAAGAGACTCTGACCTAAGCGGGATCTGGTATATTGGGGAAATAATTGAGGCATAACAATTAATGGGATCCGGAGTATCTTCAGCTTGAAAAATCAATAACCCACTGTTGAAGATTTGTTTTTTGGTTAGAAGGTTTTAGAAGAATATCTGCTTTAATTCTACAACATCCTAGGAAGGAAAAGATTTGAATAGACAGAAGCAGGTAGTGTTTGCTGTTACTTTCGAAGCCATACAGAAGAAATCATGGATCTCTTCTAAACCATCAACCGCGATCTACCAAATTCCAAATTCATTGACTTTTAATTTTAGTATACGTACATATGTATGTTTTCAAGGATCTTATTCTTGGCAATATTTACTGATAAAAGAGATTTTTTTCATAACATTTATTTTTATTGAATTTGTTTTCATTGTTTATAACTAGCATTGGTTATTGAGTGGTTGACTAAACGTTTAGTCATAAACTGACTGCAAATGTGATTACCTTGTCTTTCCACTTATGCTAATAATATGCAATTAATTTTTATGTATTTTCTACTGTTTTTAATGATATAATTTTTTTCCTAATTTATTTTTATTTCAGACTTGTTTTAAGTGTTAAATATTCGTCAGCCCCTTACACACATATTTATTAAAAAAAAAAAACTCGTTGATTGACAGTGAGTCAGATTTTTATGACATATGCAGCTGCCACTTTGGTTAAATGAAATCAGCGCTCAAACAAAGGTATGTACACATACATACATATAATTGTGGGTGGGGTAATAATTATCTATAAGTATTAAAAACATTAGAAACAAACTATAAAGAGACGGTCGATTTTGAAGTCAAAAGAGATAAAAGTAATGAACAAAAGTGTATTGCAAGGCCTTTTCGAAGGTACGTTTAGAGCCCTCTCCCATTGTACTAGAACTTTAAATATTTTGAGCAGGAATAAAAGGCGAAATTTTCTTTGTATTTTGTGATCAGAAACAACCGGCATCTTTTGTTTTAAAACATTAAAATGATATCGGACCTTTTGAGTTTTTCGAGATTTTTTTAATTTTTGATTTTTTGAAAACTGTGGATTGTGTTAATTCTATTTCTACGGTTTTTTCCAAAAGATTTCGAATTTTTTTCTTACCCCTCTTTTTGGTGATTTTCGAAATTTTAAATTTTGTGGAAAATATTTAAGTTTTCTGAGGATTCTTCTAATTTTTTGGAGTTAAAAATTATGCTAATAAAAAATGTTCGCTTAAGTTTTGTTTAGATATTGAGAACATACATCTCGTGACATTCGGTTTGTTTTCGAAAATACCGATCTTTTACATTTAGCAGTTTTGGGTTTTTTTTTTAATTTTCGATTATTGTTTTATATACTCGACTGGTTTCGAAGATTTTGAAAGATTTATTGGAGCTGTCGAAGTGTTTTGAGAAATAAAATAAGCGTGAATTTTAGAATTTCATTTACTAAGCACTGCTAAAATACGAAATTATTTTTTATTTTGTTTAATTTTTACGAGAATTTCGAATTTTTACGGATTTTTTTAAGAAAATTTTCTTTTTGTTTTTTTTATATTTTTTTAAATTTCTCAAACTTTTTCGGGATGTTTCGGGGCTTTTCAAAACCTTAATAGATTGTTTAGCCTTATTTATTTTTCGATAAAATCAGAAAGTTTCTGAATAAATATTTTTTTTTAATTTGTAGTTATTTTTTAGAAGATTTTTATAATTTATTTTATTTTTTGACTCTTTGGCACAGTAATTACGCTTTCATGCCTGCTTTTAGTTTTTAAAACAAAAAGCTAAAGTATTTCTGAAAATATCGACATTTTAAAATATTACGGGTCTTTTTCGGTTATTAGGAACTTTTTGGAATTATTCTTCTCTTTCGTTGTTGTTCTTGTATCTTGTGGTAATGTTTGATAATTTTTTTTTCTAGGTCAAACTTATTGAAATTAGCGTCATTCTCATTTTAGCTGGAAATAATCGAATTTCTTTAATAGAATATGTTTACAACAAAATTCAAATAAAACTAAAAAGTCTCAACACAAAAAAAATTCAAATAAAAATATTTTAGAATTTACAGCTCTCTTAGTTTATACAACCTAACCTAACAAAACACACAAAAAATTCAGGAAAAATGTCAGTACAAAGGCGAATTCAATGTTTAATTAGAAAATGTTGTGTAAAAACATCGCATAATATGGCAAACGACTTAATTAAATTCGCGTAAATTTCAATTACAAAAGCAAAAATAAGTACAACAGAAACTAAATTACAAAATTGCCGGCAATGTTTGTGTGTCGGTTTTTTTTTGTTTCGTTTCAACTAAAACTGTATAAGGTCGTTTTTGTTTGTTGTCTAGGCATGTATATTTATACATGCACACATTTATTTATAGGTATTCCTCCATACAGTTGTACTCACATATACATAAGTATATACATTAGGGTGTGCATCATCCGCCATACAAAAAAAACTCGTTAGTTTTCCCACTTGAATTGTAGAATTTATTATATTTTATGACTTCCGCCAAAATACTTCGGTAAAATTTTAAGACTTACGTGAGCGGGATCGATTTGGAAATATCTCCAAAAATCAATTTTTTTTATAAATAAAATAAGTTTTTAAAAATATTTTTTCCCAAATAATAACCTCATATAATAGAAGAATTTAAGATAAAAAGGTCTGCTTAAAAATGTTTGAAAATTTTATCAAATCGGTCAACATAAAATATTTCCCAAATATTTTGGCCGAAGTCTCTATATATAGTAAATTGTATAATTCCAGTGAAAAAAACCACCACTTTTTTGGTGATGCACCCTAACATACATATGTATGAGTGAATATGTCTGCACCCATTTAGGGAAACGCGTCAGCTAATTGACAAGCCGGAACGAGTACGAGTATTTTTCAATCAGTTATCGCCCCCAAGCTGCACTACGGCTGCCCGCTCACTGTACAGCAGAAATTTCTATCGCACAGCATATGAAAGCGTGCTATGAGTTGCGCCGCGTCTGTCGATCGCCGCCGACAAGTGTCGATTTTGCAGCTATTTTTAAATTGTAGCATGAAAATATAAGGAAAAAAACCTACACCACATAGAGGCATTGTGTCTAGAAATGGGAAGGGGCGCTATGTAGCGGTGCAAATTTTGCTTACTGTCTGCTCATATATTTACATACATATGCATGTAGGTACTTTGGCGGCAAGGCGGCTGCTGTTGTACATATATTGATGACTTACATATGTGCATAGAGAAATTTACGCTCGCTAGTTGGTTTTTGCAGCAAGATATTTACTAAAAATTCCATTCACTTGTTTTAAGTTTTTTTGGGAATTTTCATCAGCAATTTAGAGAATTGGAGCTAAAATTAAAGCTTAGCAAAGAGATTTGTATAAACGCATTGTATGCCGCTTGCATAAGATACATACATATATATACACATATGTATGCATGTGCTTCATATGGTCAAATCTCACGAGTTTTTACATTTTTCTACAGAAACGTGTTTTTGGTCGAAAATGGTATTAGCTCTTTCTTTGAGAACGCATTATCTTCAGTTGTGTATAAAGAAAACTTGAAAAAGATATATGTACTAAATAAAGTAGAAATAACCACTCTTACTCATATACCCGTAGTTGCGTATGTCACGTATACGCACCGTAGCACCATACGCAGTCATCTAACGCGTTTAGTCGCGCGCCTAAACTTAAATGCCATATTATTTAAAAGTGATTAAATATTAGCGCGATAGATTTTTACACAATATTCCTTATGCACACGCATATATATATACATATTACTTTCTTCATGTATATAATAATTTTAGACTGAATTTCGAGTGTGCCAATAAAAATTGGAAAAAATGGAATATTAGTTAATCAAATCACAGTCATCTTTTACGCAATTAGGGGATTCATGAGACGTCTTAGCTCGTAAAATCATAAGCTGAAAATTTTTTTAAGTAAAATAATGATTAATATAGTTTAAGGGGATTTCTAACTACACCGAAATGTTTTTAAACTGATACAAAATATATAATTAGCTCCGCTAAAGCCATTTTAACCTTTTATTTTACATAAAAAATGTAAAGCTCAAGATTTTACTACCGTTAAGGCGCCGAAAAATTCAACGGCAAGGCCGGAAAAACTAAAAGGTGTCCTAAAGGGAAAGGCACGGAAAAATTAATTCTAGCTTTAATTATTCAACCTGATTGTATGTTCGTTCACCAGAGTGTTCTTGAAATAGTTACCCTCCATGGGTTTGGTTTCCTAGGATTTTTATCCGTGTATTTCCCAATCATAAAAAAAGAGCATCAAGGAATTATTTGTTTTACTTTTATCTCGCATTTGTGTTTTTTATGAGTTAAGTAAACTTAATGCGGGAATGTGTATGGCTTTTAGAAGAGTATATCCAAAAACAATTTCGTATTTAATTTAATACCTCTTCCTCAGCCAATGCACAAAACCGTAACTAAAAAACTATTTAATTCTTTTTTTTTTAATAAATGAATAAGAAAATTTTTGATTTTTTATTAGTTACGGCCTTTTGCAGTATTTATGAACAACCTTAAAATTTTGATTTTTTTTTGCTTTATTATGACAACAATCTTTTATATTGCTAACGTATTCTCAAGAAAACGTATTTTACTATTATGTGCCCACATCGCTAGCTAGCAAAGAGCGCACATCAATGCTCAAACATGCTCATAAATATGTGAGTACATATGTATGTACATATGTAGTCCATTACACATTACATATTTAATGAGACTCGGTTTTTTATTCAAATGCGACACTTTAAATTAACATAATTATTTTATGACCGCATTTTATTTCGATGGACGCTAATACATAAAAATCTATGCTGTTACGTGTACATATGTACATACAAGCAAAACAAGTATGTAGTAAACATGAAAACGTAAGAGCATAATAGAAGTAAAATTTAAAAGGGATTTAAGCGCATAAATTTGAGGTTTTTATATTCTAGGCGCATTTAGTTTATATGTATACACATATGGTTGCGCAAGTACATACATACGCATATGCCGTAAGTGTCGTCAATCAAGTCATTGTATTAGAAATTTCATTGCGAGGGCGTAAAGTTTTTTTATTATGCCATGTCAAGCAGGTTCTGTCACAAATTGATGTCTGAATTAAAAGCTCATAAACTGCCAAGAAGAGCACTTGTGTGTAAAAGGCACGTTTTTTGAGGGTCAAAACAACATACATACTATATACGTGTGTATTTGTATAACAGCGTTATGTAAATTTATTGGTATGTATGTAGTTGGTAAGTATGTTGTAACATAGGTACTTAAAATGGTATTTTATAGTTTAGCTTCTATAAATTGTCATAAATATGTCAGTGAGTGAAAAAAGTAAGTGTCGATTTAAGCTGTGACATTTTTAACTATAAAAAGCGTGTGCTTAGAAATTTAGTGTTATTTTATGCTAAAAATATTTTTGACTAAAAAATATTTACAACCGAAGGTACTTAGTTGGTAACGCTGGCGGATGATTTCGAGTGCATGTGGGGAGAGTTTTTGTTAGCCAATCGGCTCAAACAGCTCAACTCTTCCGGTGTTTACATTAACAGGGAATTTCGGAAAACTATCTTGAAAGCTCCCTTCTATGTTTCGGAAGACTAATGGTGTTGTCGTTTCCACCAAAAAAATGTCGCCTTTTGATTGCCCCTTTCTCTGAGACAATTTTGTGTTCCTTTCTCAAAATTACACACTCTTGTACGGCAAAAAAGGCACATTCTCTACCCTTTGTAGCTTTGTTGGGGGAGCTGGTTGCCCTGAAAATAAGGTGCTTAAAAGGACAATACCTATTATGAAATGCGTGAGGACAAGAAGGCAAAAACATGCCCTATTTCAGAATTGACAACAATAACTTTTTTTGGAATAAATGAAATCAGCATAATTGCGTTTGTCCTTTAGTCATAAGTCTTTAAAAAGATTAAGTTAAATTAAAAATATGTACATTTCTTTTTTAAAACAATAAAACCTTAAAATACAATAAAAAAAATTTTATTAAAAGGAAAGAGAAAAAAACCAACTTATAAAAGCAAGAACAGATAAAGAAAAATTCTTTTTAAATGATAAAACCTCTAAAGATAAAATAAAATTAAAATAAAACAAGCATTATTTTTAAAACAGTAAAATATTTAAATAAAATGAGAATCAAATTAAAAAGAAAAAAAACAAACAAAATATTAAAAAAGTTCCTAAAAATATCATAAATAAAACTAAAAAATTATTTTCCTTTTTAAAACAAAATTTTAAAATAAAAAAGAAATTAAATTTAAAAAATTTTGTTGAACAAAAAAATAAATAAAGTTGCAAAAAAATCAATAGAAATAAAAAAAGTATTTTTCTTTTATAAACAAAATCTTAAAAAAAGAAGTAATTAAAAACTGTCAGTCAAAATAAAAGAAAACAAGTAAGAAAGCTTAAGTTCGGGCAGAGCCGAACATTAAATACCCGGCGCACGTATTAAATATATGTTTTTCGCCNCTGATCATTTATGTATACATTTGTCTATATCTATCTCGATTCGTTTTGGCTGTTACAAACAACCGTTATGTGAACAAAATTAATATACCCTTGTGCACAAGTGCGCTCGGGTATAAAAATAAAATACGTTTCTTAAAATTTTATAAAAACATATTACCTATAAAACCTAAAAATTAAAAGAAAATCATATTAAGAAAAGAAAGAAAAATTAAAAACAAAATATTTTCATAAAAAGTAAATGAAATTAAAAACAAAAATTTTTTCGGTTTTAATCAATAAAATCTAAAAAGTATAAAAAAAAACAAATAAGTTTTTAAAGATCAAATGAAATTAAAAAAATATATATTTTACAAGCTTTGGTTTAACTTGCTCTATATGTATGTATGTATGTAAGTTCGTTTGTTAGGAGCAATCTTGGAATCAATTTTTGACCAAATTCCCGATGAACTAGAGACTTGAAACTTCACAGTTGGCTTCGAGCCCTATGACAATGCAATACGAAAGACATTTAGGGGATTCCCTTAAACGCGAAGAGCAGAAAACTCGAAAACCTCGAAAGTTTTCGAGGCTGTTTTTGGGAATGCACCTTTTTTCAGCCTCGTAAACAATGGAGAAACTCCGAAGTTTGACAGCTCATTCAGAGTTTTTTGTATAATACATCGCATCAGCTGAAATAAATATATATAAAATCAGCATTGAAAATGCCACGAAAAAGTGAAAAATGTAAATTGTATGAATTTATTGATCAAAACGCAGTCAACAATTATAAAGGCAACACTGAAACTTACGAACGACTTTTCGAGGCTTTTTTCGCGACTAATTTGCCTCGAAAGTTTTCAAGGCACGCGAAAATCGCCACTCATACAATTTTTGACAGTTGTTTTTCGAGGCTGGAAAAGTTTCGAGGTTTCGTGGTTTTCGAGCCACTTTCGAGCTTAAGGGAATCCCCTAAATTAAATTCGATAGGTGGCGCACGAATCCAGATATTTGAAAAACCCGTATTTATAGTCTGATATGAACCAAATTAAAACGTCTATTAACAACATGAAAAGGAATAATTCCACTAAAAGTTTTGCCGATGTCTGATTTCATTCATACTTAGGGTCAAAACATAGTGGAGCGGTGAGCAAAGCGAAGAGCTAGCATCGAGCAAAGCTTCAATTACAAATGTGTATGTACGCGTTGCTCTTCACTATGCGCTTTCCCATTGAAGCATATGCGTTTGAAATCGACGCTTTGCTCGATGCTGTTTGCTCGCCGCTCCACTATGTTCTTACCCTTAGATAGCTTGCTTTAAAAATATTTGTTTTTACTTGTATCTTATTTCCCTTTAGGTCAGTGAAATCTAATAATTAAAAGCATATTACATGATTTAAAAAAAAGGAAAAAAAAAATTAAAATAAAAAAATGTCCGCTCCCCGATGACTCTATTCCGTATCATTCGAATGGCACACCAATGCTTCTCACACTCGTCTAGTTACTTAGCGGTCTGCGTTTTTACTTTACTCTCAATTTGGTTGTTGGCTTTAGAATGGTGTGGTCTGATGATTCACCTCTACTTCCATCCTAAGCGAAACTAGTTTTTGTAAAATTTTTTCTCCACCAAATACTTTTTCACAGATCTTATCAACAGTGACCTAGGTCATTGATTTGTCGGTTTATTTCCGCCTCTATTTACTCCCTCAATTCCCTCTCACCCTATTTGTTTGCTGTTTGCTTATTCAGTGCGCTGACATCTATTATATCTATTGTCTCTTGCGTAAGTCGTTTGTTGTTATATTCTAATTTGTACTTTTATTCATTCAATTTCTGTTTTTCATTGTTCTAATTGCATTTGTAATTGCTTTGGAATTTATTTGCTCCGGTCAACAGTCGATTTTCTAAACTAAACACAAATTTAACACAGCGCGCGCTCTCCCAAAACTCTATGTTGTGGTTGATTAATGAATGCGAAGCACTGGACCAACGAAACGTTCCAAGCAGCAAGAAAAAAAGAGTGTGACCAAAAAAAAAACAAACACTCGCTTCACACCAAGCGCAGAGGCATACAGACAACCACGCATATACATATGTATGTATGTACGTTACTATATAGTTTTGATTCTAATTGAAAGTTCACAGAACGCAGCTGACCTTTTGTGGAATTCCAATCGTTGTTCCACTGCCACAATGACTTAGTAAATGTTTGTTGTTGTTAATTAATAGTGCTTTTTCTTGTAATTTTTCTTTCCTATTCTTTCTCTTTTTCTACTTTCCATCTTGCACTTTGCAACATGCTGTTTTTTTTTGCTATAAAATTCTAACAATTTACACTCAGTCATTAATTTGTGTGCATTATGCGGTCATTAAAGTTTGCTTTTAAAGTGGAAAGTGTCAAGTCTTGTGACGCCATATTTAATTGGTATTTGACAAATTACCAGAGCACATACCGACATGCATACGCACATATGTATGTAGCTGCTACACAGAAAAATAAATATTGCTCACTATATGAGTTATCAGATGCAAAGTCATCCAGTAAATCCCCATTTTATCTAGTTTTATTTGTTTGTTTCTTGCGAAAGGATTTTTTGATGAATGTACTTGATGAGCTGCTGGCGCGGTTGCTGACTAAAGGGTCTGAGTTTGGTGTAGTGAATAATTTTACCTAAAGCTTTTTTTTACCAAATTGTTTTATTGTTTATTTTCAATTACAGAAATAAAAAAAGCAATCGTAGTTTCCATGAAATATCTCTCACTTATTGAAGTACTAGCTTTTGCAAGGGGCATCCTCTAAGTACGGTTTGTTAAAGCTTTCCCATTGTAAATGCGGTTTTATCGTGCAATCCGTGTACCGTGCAAGAGTTTTGTAAGTCTTAGAGAATGCCCCTAGCAAAAGTAGTACTCTATGGTTTAACGTAACATTTTTATGCTCTTACTCAGGTGGTTATCTTAATCGAACCATATGGAGATATTTTCTTTTCCTTGAAAATATGGTAAACAAATTGTATCTCAAGACCTGTTCAAATACTTAACTTCCCTATCAGTCATAAGTAGCTTGCATGAAGCGGGTATGTCACTTTCCGCTTGCGAACCTACTTCACACAAGTGGCAAGCATACAATTTACTATAACACCAAAAGCTGCGATAAATACGTTGATTAGTCCCCAAGAACTTTTCCTTTCCGGTGTCAGGTCAATCCGGTGCATGTGGGAGCGCAGATGGTTACGATTGATTAGATACCCTATGAACAGCCTCTCTATTCAAATATGTATGCCATTCCCAGCGTAGATATATCCAAAGAACCACGCCTGCCTAAGATTCCCTACCACTCTTCAGTACTTGCTGTACTACTTCGATTTCATTTTCTCGATGGAAGCGACTGGAAGCTTATTTCGATATAAACTATGAAAAAATCCTAACTCTCACGAATGGTCGCAAAATGGTCACTGATACAGCATCTGAAGTCTCAGAAATTATCTCTGAAAGAGTCCTGTAGACTCCCAGACACTGCAGCGCTTTTCCGTCTGAGACGTATGCAACTGATATAGCGGCAAAGCTGATGAGCATAAACGACGTAGCTCCATCTAAACTTTCCTTCGTTGTTGACAATGCTTAGTGTCGGCAGCGACTAACTCGATATAAATTTGCGAATACCGTAGATCCCTACAAGCTCTTCAACAACGAATAATCAATATTTACTTGGTCCTAGGACACAGTGGTTTTCTGGGAAATGAGGAAATAGACGAGTGTGCTGTAAAATGATCTTATAGCATTAAGGGAAGCGGTCCAGATAGTAAAACTTCCACTGCGATTCCTGTCTTCACTATGTAGTTGAGAAAGTGACCAGAGCAGCCAACAAAATCAGGTGTACTAAGTTGTGCCATATCGAGCTCACTGCGACCATGGCTGGATGGACGAAGAACACGGAGTTTACTACAAGATACAAAAAGATACAACGTCTATCGTAGCGTCTACCTTTCCATTACCAGTTCGTCGGCGATCTCATTTCCTTATATACTGAGCACATTGGTACCTCTCGCTTCCGAGAGTTGAAGAGTATTAAAATACTTATTGACTGGTTTGAAGGTGATGATCCTATTAGTTGGCCGCTTAGCTAACTGTAAGGATAACTATATAAGCATCTTTCAAACAGACGGATCGAGATTGCTGGCACCTCGCACTGAAAGCCTCTAGGCTATCTATATCTTTTGGTCTGAGTTTACAGTCGACATTAAGTCAAAATGAATTCACAACGGCTATTTCGGACCTACAAACTAACTTACTGTTGGTACGCAGTACTTAGTCCAATGTTTCAAGTATTCGGAACCGATCCAATGTTAAATTGTGAACCCAGTGCAGCGGATATTTAACGCGACCATTTGCGGCCATCGACATTTGGAATTTTTATGAGCCAGCATTCTTTAATGTCTTCTACTTACTTTTTCTATATTTCTGCAAGTATTTGGGCTATGAATTTAAAAAAAGGAAAAATTTCGTTTTTTTTGCAAGCCCATGTCATTCGGACCCGTGTATCCTAATAGAATGACAGTGAACCGTGTACATCTAAGTACCATCACTTCAGCACCATTTTCCAAAAAGCTGTCAAAGCAATAGAAGCAACAGAGTTTCAAGAAATAATATTTACATATGTAGCCTGTCACTGCCTACAAATTTTTTTTTTTTTGAGCAATGTAAATTAAATGCATATGTATGTATGTGTAAACTGTCATAATCGAACACCATAAATTACAAAACCCACAGCGACAGCTAATCTATAAAACCAACAAACTAAGTTGAAAACGAATTTTCTCAATAAATATTTATAATTTACTAATTTGAATGCGAGAGAAACTAAGGAAACATAAATTTGAATAAATTAAGCGGCACACAATTTATTTATCAATACGTTGACAGAAATTAAGCGATTAATTGCGGATAATTTGTAGTTGCTTAATTTATTTATACTCGAATTTCATGGCTATAAAGAGCTGCAGGGCATGAGGAAAAATTTGAATATTGAATGCATAAAATCACTGAAGTTAAGATTTTAATAAATGAAGATTTGATGCTTATGCATGAATATGCTTGAGGCAAAGACTTAAGCTTAGGTTTGCTATAAAATATGTTTGAGGAAGTTATTACTATATTTTGAAAGCATAATCAAAACATCCGATCGTGTTGTTGCACGTGCTTATTTTATTTTATTTCATTTTTTATTGCTTTCAAAAATAAAAAAATATCAGTTCTAAAATCTGTTAAAAAAAAATACACAAAATTAACTCAGCTTTAATTACACCCTATCGATGATATGCGTAAACTGATACCATCTACTGCGAACAAGCGAAAGTGGCCTATAAGACGACATGCCCTAAAACGCATGCATTTCAACAGGCTTTCGGGCGCATGCATATGTATGTACATATGTGTGTACGCACAAGCACAAAAATGCCTGTATTCATTTACTTATATAAAAATTATTATCTGCCCATCAGCTTGTGCTTTTGTCACACACAGCTCACTGGACGACCTAATTTTTGTCAGCGTCCGCAAAACTTTTGTAAGAGTACACTGTCATACAAGTACATACCACAAGAATGCATACAGGTATATATGTATGTATGTAGAATATATATTGTTATGTAAATATGTCTTTCCGTATGTATATATGTTGCACAAAAGTATGTGATATGACCAAATCGTGATAGCACCATTGACCCGATTTACTGCCGTCAACTGGCTTGTTAACGATTGTTTACTGACCAGCTTCAGCGAATTTATGAGCTCGTGATTGCTTTGCGGTAAATATACGCATTAGGGTAAGCCAGCACATATTTTTTCGTTCAAACCTAAATAAGTACAACCCCGTGCCGACTTGAAGTTGTACTTTTGGTTAAGAAATTATAAAGAGATTACGACACGGTGCGATAATGATACATGTACTGCAAAAAAAAATTAAAAATCCGACTCATGGTCCCTAGTGTCAGTGGGATACCAAAGATCACTCCCACCTTAGCTTGACTTAGCGCCTATCGGCATCGTATGTACACAAAGAACCACCTTAACCTAAGCTAACTTAAGATAACCATGATCGCTGAGTGGATCTTCAGTTTCCATGATTGGCGCGTCGTAGATACCATGAGAAAGGCTTTTAAAAAGCAGACGTAGTTAGGATTGTTTCCGTTCTTTGCTAGAATGTCTAAGCTTTCGTTGTTGTTGCCAGTATGTGAGAGTATTTGCATTGTTGCTCTCTCCTTCTAGGTATTAACTACTCTCTATATAGTATTCCAGGATTGAACTCTTGGTGATCCTCAAAGAGTTTCGATGGGCCAGATGGTGGTACCGGTAGCAGATATCTTGGGTTGTAAAACTCGTAAGATAGGCAGCTGAGTAGACTTCGGCTATTTTAGCAATTGGATACTTGTAGAGCCCACGGCCTTGTCTACGATTCGAAAACGAGCCCCGAAATGTATGACTTTACCAGCCAAATGTCTGTTGCATCAACCTATTTTGAGATGTGTACCGTCCTTATCCTCGGTGTAGCCAGTCGACGAGCGGTACTTCGCCTTTAATGGGTGTAATTTGGTGAAATCGTTGGGTCTGGTGCAAACTCCGTGTCATCCGCAGAAAGTTTACGAAAAGCTTTAGGAATCCCTATTCTCTTTTGGGAGAGGAACTAGCCTTCGGATATCCTATAAAACTTGAAAAGACACCTCGTTACCAATCCTGGTACACCTAATGTGTGCTGTAAATGTCAGGATAACGGGGTATTAAGGTATTTTGTATCCATAGTAGCGGATGGACGCAGCTCTCTGATAAGGGTTAGTAGGTGTTAAGTCACCCGATATCCGAAGCATTCCGTTATAAACTAGGCTTTATGTAGAAAGAGGAGAAGCTTGAGCAGGGTTTTAAATTGTGGAGAAGTTCCCGCTCGCAATGGCCGAAAGCAGATGCATTCGAATTTTGCGAAAGATACTGGAATACCCTAATGTACAAATTGTAAATACATACCTGTTGATAATATTTTTGAAGAAATTATGAAAATTCAAAAATGTAAGAGGAAAAGTGAAATGTGTGTATCAGGAGCTCGCTACTGGGAGACGTTGCAATTGGTTAGAGGTGCTAACTGACGCTTGTTGGTATTCGGGATCGAGCTCTGTCATGAGTAACCTCCATAAATGTATAGAAAGTTTTTTAGTCCTTCACCACTTCAAAGTTTTATCCTTTAAAAGGGACCTATTTCCTTATACGCCTGGCTGTTTCACCTCTTTCCTGTCCACTACTTAGTACTTTAAAAAAGAGGTTATCAGGTAAAGTTTCTCTTTGGCAGGGACTGTAGAAAGAACAGACTAAATGAGGAACTTTATTGCCGTCTACACTGAAGGGCTAAATTGGACTTCAGTGAAGAACAGGATATTTTCTGAGACAGGCGTAAGCATTTTTAAGTTAGTGATATTAAGCGATAAGATATTAAGATACTCGTCTTTTCGTCGTTCTGCTTCTATGACTCCAAACCAGTTTCCGTGACTAAGTGTAAGACGTCGCTGGGCTCAACGGTTGAGTCGATAGACATATCAACTCATTCCAATTCCCAGCCTTGAGCACTTTTACTTATATTGGAACGATAGAGCTCACTAATTGTCAGGAAGTGATACTTCATTTGATGAATCCGAAGAAAATGAACTGAGTTTTGCATTGTCACTAACAAATAGGGAATGGCTGTACAACAGTCAAGAACAGTAGGCATCTTATGAAAGTCAATAGGTAGCTTGTTAATATCCAATAAAAACCACGATTAAGGGATTTTGGTATTTGGTGAACAGATGACAAAAATGGGTCTTCTGTACAGCATCCATTGCCGAAGCTGCAATCTTGCGGGTAAAAAACAAAACGCTCTTAGAATAATTGGTTTGAGACAGCATCAGCTCGGGATGCGGGGACTATGTTCCGAATAGTACTAGCAGCTTTTTCTATAGCGTAGATTTCAGAAGACACTGAAATTGTTCGGTAGACGAAAGGTCCGCTTGATCTACAGATCTTTCGAGTACCTGCCTCTGCTACTAGCAGTCCTACATCCCATTCTCCTCTGGTCGCGAGAATAGTAGGTACCTTGGTATTGAAGTCCCAAACGGGCGTAATGTAATTAGTGCTGGTTTCTTTGTCAGCTTTTGATTGAGCTGGCCCTTTTTTATTTCATTGAGTTTAGAGCCCTCCATCTAGGTATAACATCTCAACTCAAAATAATATGAATTACAACTAGCAGATAGAGCTAAATGGCTCCAAAAAACACGCTTTAGAAAAAATAAATTTTTAAGGTAAGCTAAGAGGACGGAGCAGATTTTTAGAGCAGGTAAGGAAATAGTTTGTGTACTGCGTGACTTTCTCATACATGTGTATGTAAAACAAATGTCCCCTCTGCCCAAGAAAGGATAATCGGGATATGTAGTCAGAACGATATTTCACCAGCTTCGCAAGTCAGTTGAAGCACTCCATCTACAAACTCGATGCTCAGCTCTAACTGAAGCCACAAAAAATTGTCTCAATCTTTCGCACACTAAGCAACCATACAGTTAAGCCAAAAAACCACAAACCCCACCAGTCAATATGAGGGCTGCGGAGAACATCACAAATACACGCCGGCCCCAAAAATCTAACCGCTACGAGAATGAAAAGATCAAAATCGTGCTACTATTTACTCGCTTTCAAATTGTATTTAATATTTTTTTTCTTTCACTTTTTCTTCATCTTACAGCTACTTGATTATTTAAGCATTTCCACGAAAACCGAGCAGTAGCCGCGTTGTAGCAGTAAAATATATTTATTACTTAGAGTGAAGTTGTAATTTACGCCAGTCGCCATTAAGCGCCTTGGCCACAAAAAGCATAGAAGTGTGGCAGAAGACAGAAGACAGTCGACAAGTTGACAGTTTAACAGTTCTTAGGCGGTTGTTGTTGTTGTTGTTGTTGCTGTCTTGCACTTAACACTTGACAGTTGTTAGTGTGCCACTGCCAATGTCGGCCGAGCAGTTCGTTAGTTGGCTGCTGGGCGTGAATGTAGACTACAAACGTTACCACTTTTGTGGCGAAGAATGTGCCACATGTTGCCAGCTGTCGGATAGCATTTCGCATGGTGTGTGTTACTTAGCCGCTGGCACGCCGGTAGTCATTCGACGTTAGCTGTTGCTTCGGCGCGGCGGTTAGCGCGCTAGTTTGGCAGCTGTCAAAAAAGCAATGCTACCGGTTTAGCGGTAATGCTGAAAATTTATACTTTGCGCTCTTTTTTTTTGTTTTCAATAATAACATTTGCTACTGCTGGCTTCTTCTTTAGTTGTACTTTCTTCTACCTTTTTTTCTCTTTTTGAATTGTATACAACCGATTTCTTTGCGGTGTCATAGCAAAAACCGCATCTAAGGCTGCTGAATAATAGCAGTGGTATGAAGAATGATATGTTATTTGGTCGAGTGCAATATACATAATGCACGTATCATCTTTTCTACCATTTTTTCTAAGCAAACTTTGAAACTTTGACATTAAACCGTTTAAATGTCAAACTCGTGCCTGCGGTATAAAATTTCATGGTTGCAGAGAAAGTGTGGAAGTTGGAATCATAAATATGTGAACATAAATAAACCTATACTAAAATTTTGTGGCAAAAATATTCTGACATAATTTGTGGTCAGATATAATTTGGGCATATATGTATGTATATCGGTTTTTTACACCGATGTTTTCAGCCCAACAAATGGAACAGGACGGATATTCTTTTGCCTGACAGCTTCTGGTAAGCGCCATCGTCGTATGATAAAAATAGTAAAACCCTTAAAAATATTTTTAGTCGGTTTCTGGTTCAAAACTGATTGTACTTGAAATTTTACTTCGTACCCATCGATACATAGTTCTATTCTTATGGTTTTGGTATGTTCGTCAATTTGCATTAGTAAGTAGTATATCCCAAATCTGTGGTTGTAAAAAAATATTTGCCTCACTGTTAGGTATTTCGGAGCAGTTTCTGGTTAACCTTAAATATTTCGTATCATTCAATATTGTGTACGGGAACTCAGAAGAGAGTGAATTTGAGATGGCTCAGAGATACCAGCGAGGCGCGAGCTAACCGAACTTCAGTGGACGCAGAAACTAACACAGACTGATAGGTCTGAAGTTTTTAGAGGAAGAATCAAAGCCTTTACTGCCCTTCGGAATGAACGCAAACCTGACTACCCTCAAATCCTTTAGAATGTGCCCAGTTCTCACGCAGTTTGCAGAACCTTCACAGCCTTTTACACCTGTGCGGGATGATGCTATTGGATTCCGGCAAAATGAAGGGTTTGAACGAGTTTATCGCCCAGGCCAGGTGACGATCGTGCAGAAGTCCGGAGATGGAGACGCTAACCAGGTTCCTAGGGAAATGAGTATCAAATAGAAGCTTTGGTGTCTCCTCGCTGTTCACTGTGCTTGAAAGACGTGCCGTGATTTCCCGGCATTCCTGTGCATGGCTTCGGCTAAAGCATTGCTTAGCAGCATCGGAGTTCTTTCCACCATTTCGTCGTGTGACGATATCAGCCACAGCTTTCCAGTCTAACCTTCTAGCCTGGTCGTATCCATATTTTTATTGTTTAAATTGGATAAAAAACATTTAGTTCCGTTCTAGTGAGAATGTAAAATAGTGGCTACTGCCTAGCCCACCGTAAAGTCTGGGATTTCCAGCGTCTTTCCAGTCGACTACTTTATGTCTTACTGCTGCAATAACGGCCACCACTTGAATCCTCTGACGTAACAGGGGTCCAATTTCTAAAAAAAAAAATCCCCCACAGTAAACATAGAACGAGAAATCTCAGTAGACAAATTAAAACATTAATTTTTTTATTTACTGCTTAATTGGAAAACGTTGCAAGTCATATTGACGCAAGTTTAAGGTATGATGCCCAACCTTCATTTAAGTATGTACATACATATGTATGGATCCGCATCCATGTTTGTTTGTTCAACAATATCTGTGCAGTTTTATTGAAACACTACAATTTGCATACTGGTCTTCATATTCAAACATTACACAACAACATTAATTACAATTACACACATTAACATGCATAGAGGTACAAGTATGTACTTATTAAAATATATGTATGTATGTATAGGCGTCGGCCAACAAGTCAAATCACTCATTCACTTAAAAACGTGAGGCTTTCTCCTCTATGTACGTACATATTTACCCCTTGTTGCGCTTTTAAAATTTTTACTTCCATTTTATTTATAGAAGCGGGTACTACTGCATATGTATGTGAGGCATTCTTTTTCATATCGGACAGCAAATTTCAATTGCCTCACAATTTTTTATGGGTTCTAGAAATGAAATAAGCAATTTTCTCCTCGGAAATATGATCCGTCAAAGTTGGGATTTTTTCGTGATTCTGACTAATCATCATGTACTTCTTCAAATCTAAGATCATCATGGTTGTGCTAAAGCTAACTTAGCTATTAACAGTTGAACATTTCGAAGTTTGTTTGCATAGTAAATTACACCATCGTAATCTTTGTTTGGTTCTCTATAAAAACCCTGTTTAAAAAAGGGGGTTTTCAAGAACTATTTTTAAAATATTCTTTTTTTATGATGATATGTTTTTTTTTTTTTTTTTTTTTTTTTTGAGAGTCAACAATTTTTTGTAATTTGTTTTTTAAAAATTTATGATGAGATATCTTTAGCAAGGTGTTAAAAATCGGGGTTTTGCAAAAATTTAAATTTCATTGCGTACAAAAAAAATCTTGACGTACAAATATTATTTCTGAATTAGATATTAATAATAATTATAATAATAATATATTAGATATTAGAAGTACATAATTAGTCAGAAGAAAAAATTAAAAAAATAAATAAATTCCTCGAATACGTGTTAGCTTATTTCATGCATGTGTGTATGTATTAAGAAAAAATTAAGCGATATGGTGACACGACATAATTTTTTTACGAAATCCCTACGATTAAAAAAAGAATGGCTCATGTATGAACATATGTGTTTGTTCGCTCACCGTCAAATAGCAAAAGTTTACGACTTTAAACGTTGCACCGTTGTAAAAATCATTTCAATTAATTTTAATGTGCGCTACACATAAAAACAAATGGCTGTCAAACAGCAAATCACAAAAATAGCAACACATAAATTGGTTGAAGTATTGAAAAGAAGGTAACTAACCAGCAATGGAAAGCATTGCATAGAGAAATAGAAAAAGGTAAAATATGTAGAAAACATGTATTTATGTATACATATATGAATATGAATGTAGATAAATATATTTGCTTGAATACACCCGCGACTGAGTACTTGCGTGTATTTCACGCTCAGAGATGTTAAAAACCAAAAAATTTCAAAGCGCACGAAACAATCAATAACAATCCTGAAATTATGGGTCAAACTTAGTAAAACTGCGTTTTTTTGTTTTTCTCTCTTACGGCAGAATTTTTCTTAAAGGACTTTGAAATTTGAGAGATATGTTTATTTCAAGAAGAGCAGTCAATGGAATAAAAAATGAAAAAAATGATTATGGGTACCGAGTGGAGGAGAAAATTCTGTTAAATTATAAAAAATATATATATGTATATATATTTTTTTTTTGGTTCATAAGGACGAATAGATTTTTAAAATGCCTTTTTATCCTCAGCTAATATTGTAAGAAAGGCCGAAATTCGAGGATGTGGTCCTTAACGTATACTTTTTTCAAAAATAAATATTGAAAATTGTCCAGGATATTCGAGGATAATATTTTAGAAGGACACTTTTCATACTAATTCGTCCGTGTGCACCAAAAAATGTAATCTTTTCTCAATTATATAGAATTTTCTCTTCCATTTGTTGCCTATCTTGGTCCTACATTGCTATGCATTTTTCAAATAATTATTTGAATTCATTTTTTATTTTTATTTTTTTGAAATTTCAAAGTCAGAGCTTCTAGTATTTTTGGTCATGAGGGAATTTGCAAATGTTAAAACATAAAACACAGTGTTTTAACAGAAAACTTTATGACTTGACGAATAATGAAGAATGGAAAAATGTATTTAAAAATACAAAATACAAATACTGCTTAAAAAGTATTTAAAATGCACATTAAAAAAAAAATCTTGTAAAAATGTGAAATACTTAACATCTCTGTTCACGCTGGAAGCTTTGCAAATGATGATGTACTGACCATACATTTATACAAGTACATACGTAAGTGTTTACATACGTAAACACATCCAATGTAATTAAATTTGATTTTTATTGCGGAAACATTTATGCCAACATTGACGCGAAATTGACATTTCTGTGCAAGCATAGATATTTAAGTAAGCATCTTCGCTCGTTTGTGCATATGTATGTGAGCACTCAAATATACTCAATTTATGTGCAAAAAATTATTATTGTTTGTGAGCCATCATTGCTGCTGTGCTGACGGCATGCATGCACTTGTTGCCCCTTTCTAACATTTCGCGCAAGGATGCCAACCGCCAGCTGTAAAATTAAATGAACGTAATTTAAAAAAAAATAATAATTTACTTGCAACCAAAGTGGCTTCAATTAATAGCAACTGCCACGTCAATAACTTTTCATTGAGAAATACAAAATGTAATAAATAGCAAGTCATTTTTAAGAAAAAAATATAACCGATTTCAATGCTTATATAAATATAAATATTTAGGAGTTAATTTCTTCATGATCCAATAGTCTTAACTAAACGAAATTAGTATGGGACCACACTTGGCGCCGTCTTTCCTCTTACCTTGCTTTCTGTGATGTCAAAATATACGAGGCCATCTGTTTTCAAAGTCTATCAAACGCCTACTAAATGGTCTAGCTTGCCCAGGATTTCATAGAAGCCTTCGTATGTACAGTTGTATTTAGTTTTTAAGCTACCCGCAACTTATAGTTTTTTGACTGGTGCTAGGCATTTTAAATTCATGCTAAAGAGTTTTTTTTTGGTTTTTAATTTGGTAACAAGTCAACAATCATTAAAAGCAAAAAGCGATTAGTTAGCTAAAGTTTTACTAACTGAATAAAAAACAAAAATGAATAATAACAAAAAATTCGTACATACATACATATGTACATACGCATATGTAAGTACATAAAATCTAAATACAACTTTCCAGTTGGCAATAGAAACTGTCAATAACATTTAGTCGTCTCATCAATCAGTTGAAACATTTGTCTGTCATTTCGTAATTACATTGTTAGAAATGTGCAATGAGCATTTTTAACTGTCTAATAGAAATAACTGTTAAGGCATATAAGGCTCGAATGCTCATGTGCATACATACCTGGAAACATATACATACACACAATTGTGGTGGCGGGTATGCATATATGCACATATATGATAACTCACAAAATCACTTTTTTCATGAGAGCAGCCTAAACATTTTTAATAGTTAGTTATAGTGAGAATTACTAAAATATTAAACAAAACGGTGATTTTTGTATAAGTATTAGTTAATTTCAGTGCATTTAAGGTTTCTAAGGCATTGCTTACGTTTGCTTAAGAATTTTCGCTACATCGCCATTAAAAAGGGTCTGAAATTCTGGCATTCAAATATTTGTTATATCTACTTATGATACAAGCATTTCGATTTTTGAGAAAATTAGAAATTATTGACATATCAACGTAGACCAAACTTATTTTAGTTTATATAATTGAGTTCTCATAAATTACTAGAAAATGAAACACATTACTTTAGTAATTTAGTTGTACATATGAATTTCAAACAGGTGGCACCTATCTTCGCAATATTTTCAAACTGCAACCTTCTTAAAACTCATTCGTCTGATAACCATATTGTGATACATATATATGTATGTATATATGTATATCAGTTACCTAATTAAAACAGATGGCAACTCGTACATATAGTTTGGGAAAAAAGTGACTGAAAACTATTTCGAATGATACCCATATTGTAACGATTTATCTTTGAGTAAATATCCTCATACATACAACTCATTTTCATTCAAAATTCTATTATAAGATTGAAAAATACAGCGTTTATAAGAAGGTCGGTGTTAAAGAGCTTGACTTTATTTGGGCATAAAGATTCACACATTGCAGGCGAATTTTTACTGTCGTGACATATGTTAAAATTTTATACAGAAAATAATTAGCGGAAAGCTGTAAAAATTTACGATATTTGCACATGAAAAGCATACTTAGAGAAATTATATTTATGATATTGGCACTCAAGTTTCTACGTATGCAGATTGGTATGTGCATTAATGAAATGAAAAGAATGTTTCGGTGCAAATATGGAGGTGATTTTCACAAATAATAATAAATTTGTAGCAACAATATTGTTTGGATATTTTATGAAAATTCTGTAAAAATAGCAAGTCCTAAGCGGCAGAAGCTAAACATTGCTACTGTTTAATATATTAACACATTGGCTTCTTAGTAGACTTCAGCGGGACTGGGTTTCGATCTCACTCGATGTGCCAAGCTCTAGCGTGCTACCGCTGGTATACGCACGTTCCGTAAACTCTTCATGTCTTCGAATTCTCTTTTTATAATTTTTTTAATTATTTGTTTACAAATATCAATATTATTTGAATAAGCATGTTTAATATTGTACTAAATCTGAATGAGAGAGAAATCTATTTATTTATTTATTTTCTTTTATAGATTTGGACTTAGTTCGACACAGGGTTCCCTAATTATATTTTTACAGGTGAGTAAATATTACTAAAAATATTTACTACGCAATTTTTTTGCCGCTACTAAGCTTTTCAAGGGTAGCTCCAAGGTGTGTTTATGCGGCACACTGCATTTAAATATCAAAATAGGCTATTATGTATTAGCATAGAAAATTTATGCTACGGTCACAGTTGATGAGTGGTTAGATTATAATGATTAGAGGCTGATTATCATTTCCTTGCATTCAAATTAAATAAATAGGAAGCTTTGAAAAGCTTCCCTACGATGAGTGATTTACTCGTAGCTGATTTAAAACAGTGATGCCATTGCTGGGGTATGCTTACCGAGGCTTTTTACATTTTGACGAATTTCTGTTGAGTGGTATATGATAAAAGAAAAATTTATGTATTTTTTTATTTCATTAAATATTTAGAAACTTATTTAATTTTTCTTTTTCAATTTCTAATAAAGTTGTTTTCTTTCTCAATTTTATTTTCTTTTAATTTTTAGATGTTATTCTTTAAAAAAAAGTATTTTTTTTAATTTGAATAAATTTTTAGGAACTTCTTTTTCATTAATCAAATTTTTTTCTTCTTAAACTAATTAATTTTCTTTTAGTTTTAAGATTTAATTTTTTTAAGAAAAGAAAAAAAAAATTTTTTATTGAATTTCATTCTTTTCGTTGTTTTTTATCAAATATGTTTTCTTTTTAATTTCATTAAATTTTTGGGAACTTCTTTTCTATTCATTACATTTTTTCTTCTTAAACTAATTGATTTTATTTTGCCATTGCTGGGGTATGTTTACCGAGACTTTTTAAACTTTAACGAATTTCTTCTGAGTGGTACTTGATAAAAGAGAAATATATGTATATTTTTTATTTCATTTAATATCTGGAAACTGATTTGATGTAATTTTTTCTTCCTTTAATTTTTAGATGTAAAAAAGTATTTTTTTTTTAGTTTCATTTAATTTTTAGGAACTTTAACTTTATTAAGTTTTTTTTTTAACTAATTAAGTTTCTATTAATATTTAGATTTTATTTTTTTAAAAAGGAAAACATTGTTTTGACAATTGTCTTACGAAATACTTTTTTCTTTCGAACGACTGTGGTGAGTTGAAAGACAGTTGCCCTGTGAGCTTGATACGGACGGCATCTTAAGGCGGCCATTGGTAAAATTGAATTTAATCACACTTGACATTCGGATTGGAGTTCATTTACTACAAAATCTATCAAACCGCCTCTAAAAAATTTACAAAATTATTTAGCAAAAACAATCTTGAAAAACTTGAGGAATTTTCACACTCAAGCAAAACAAATTGCGACCCATGATTGTGACTAATTTGTCTAGCTTGTATTTCACACAAATTTGTTTGCACATCTGTTGAGAAAGACATTCATACATACAAACATACATAAGTATGTAAGTATATATGTATCTACATACTTAAAAATATGGCTACTACAAATTAGACAAACCAGTTGACAATGCGTTGAACAACAAAACATAAAACACTTGAACGCACACATATGTACTTACTCGCATGGAAAAGCTTCAAAGCAATTGCGTTAAATAAATTACAACGTTGCGGCTGTTAAAAGATTTGTTGTTATGCATTTTATAGTATTTAACGGTCATATTTGTACTTTAAATTGTTTTTTCGTTTTCGTTTTTTTTTTTGCTTTTTATGTGTTTATTTCACAACTTGCAACATATATATATGTATGTGCATACATACATACATATGTATGCAGTATGGCCGGCTGTGTGCACAAGCGCCGCCATAAACCTTTTTGTCAACTAACAAATTACAAATTACAAATTACATAGTTGACACCGTTGCGGTGTCTGTAATGGCACAACGGAGGGACAGCGAGGTTGGTGGCGGCGCAAAAAAGGTGAAGAAGTAGTGCTGAGAATTTAACGCCAAGCGATGTCTGTCATTTGTGGCGTTGCGTGGTGTTACTTTGCGCCATATTAGACAACAACTACAAGTATGTAGATACATAAATGCTGCTCATTGTAAATTTTCGTTTCACTAATGTCGCATTAACATTTTTGTTGTTGTAGTTTTTATTTTTATTTTTTCTACTTTGCTACTTAGTATTAGAATATTTCATTACACTCATACTTATGCCTTTTATGGAGCTTTGTATGAATGTGAGCATTAAGTAGTTAAGCGTGTACCTAGTTGCAATAACAGTTGTTTTTTACACAAATGATTTGCTTGTCTCGCAATTTGATTGCGCTTGCCTTATTTAATTAGCCAGACGGCTACAAAAATTTAGAAAAAAAAATTACAAATTGCATACAATTCATTTTAATTTTGTAAAACATGTGTTAGCATTTCAGAGTTAATTTAGAAATGTTTTTGTATAGTTTATGAACAGTGAAAAACATCATAAAAATAAAGTAAAACATTCTGAGGCACCTAGGTATAAGTTTTGGTTGATCTCTAAGATCAGAAATGAAAAAAAAACGTTATTTTCATGTTTAGGCGGAACTTAGAACGAGTTTTGATCTGGGTGGGCGATCTATTAGGATCTCAGCAAAGCTATTTAGCCTAACTTAACTAACCTAATCTATCTTAACCTTAACCAAGAATTTTTTTTATGAAATGTTTGTTATTAAATAATTCTCCATACAAAATATATATCGATAGTACAGACAAAATTCAGTTAGTGATAGCGCTGTTCAATGGTCGGGTACAAAGTCTTCATGTATTGGACTTACTTACGGATATTACTCCAAAAAGGGTTCACAATAGACACGTCGCAGGACGTAAATATGTTGCTGAAATTCCAAGAAAACTGAGTCTGTTTACTCGCTGAGGTGTCTGCCAGCCTACTTCTGTTTTATATTTGTATTAGGTTACGTAAAGCGGCAGTCCCTAGTGGGACACACTTTGGCTCAGGTTACTTTTTTTTAGCGCATGGCATTTTTAGTTATCGCTTATTCTTTAAAAATTATTTTGTTAGCTATCAAAATGTGGATTTGTTTCTAACTCTTGGTGAGCTGAGGTCACCCAAAAAGCCATATAAACATCGACCAATAGCATTTGCTCTCCGGTTACTTATATTCAAATGGTCGCAAAGAAGGCATCGGGATATTTTCATTTAATTTAAAAGAAAAAAACACCTGCTGCAGCAGCAGTTCCAGCAGGGTGAAGCCTTTTTCTCATAGGAGTGTAGGGTCTCGACAAAACTTTTTCACTGAAATTGGTTTGGGTCAGTGTTTGTTTCAGACCACCGGGTAATGTTGGCGCACACGTGGCCTCGACGGCCTTGTGGGCACAAATCTGGGGCTAATTTGATAATATTGCTGGGGCAAAAAAATAATGGCCCCTTAAATTTCATCCTCAGCACGGCAGCTGGGGTAGAGGTCGTTGGCCGGTAGGTTCACTCTGCCAGCATGTAGTCCCGTTAAGCAGTGGCCGGATAGAATAGTAATTCCGTTCTAGGGGAATTAGTGAGTAGGCCTTTTCCTTGTCGAACCTGGGTCATATCGTTCTACAAATGGGTTGTGTTGACTATCTTTTATCTGTTTGCTTGAAAATCCGCGATTTAAGCCATGGTTTGCAGGAAGATAACGGTATTCCCGCATAGTGAGAGAACTTGACGTAAAAAAGCGGGGTTCCACTCCTCTCAAGTTTGTCTGGCAGGCCATGGCCTTGCCATTTTCTCTGAATTTACTGGTAAATTTTAATAGCTGAATTGTTAAGGAATTTTCGTCATTCTATAGCTATATCTACGAAGTTCTGGATAGTTGCTTGGGTATCAGAGTAAATAGTGACCGAAGGCAGATTAAGAGAAGAGTCGGCTAAATTGTGCCCTCTTTTAAAGCAGTGAGCTGTGTTAATGAAACACTGCGAGTCTTTATCCCACTTCCTACAATTAGATTTAGTTGAGCCAATTGTGTATGTGTAAAGTTAGATTTTACGCCTAAGTCCGCGGCGTCTTTCTAACCGTTTCCAGGAGGATACGTTTGGGGAACTTATCCTCAAGAATAAACAGTAAGGTGTGTAGTCTGAGTCCCTATCCTGCATTTTATGCCAAGGTCTTAAGTAAAGCAACAATAATTCCAAAGCGGCAAGTCTTTACTGATGTACAGGTGTAGAAGCCGAAGTGGAGAAAAAGCTCTTACGGTCCGCGCTTTAAATCTATAAAATACGAAGGCGGTGACATTATCGATAACGCTGGTGTAGAAAGCGCCATATCACCACGGTTTGCTGCAGTCCATGGACGGAGAAAAGTAGAGATGACACTAATCCATAATTGTGAACTAGTGGAGCTTTTTTACCCACACTGACCGCAAATAGGATTTGCGCAAAGGAGAGCACAAAATGATCTTCCTACTATTTTTACATGCTGAGCTTTTATGTTTCTAACGGAAGGGTCATAAAAAGAATTATTTTGTCAAAATAAAAATTATATCAATTGGCAAATTTTTGTATACGTACATACAAATGAGCATGTGTGATCGTCCAATTCAACCTCAAATCAATTTCGATTTTCTTGTTTACTTTTACTTAATTTTGTTCTCAATTGTGTGCTATTAAATTTTTGCAACAAACAATAACAAAAACCATAGCAATAGCCCGCAACACATATACGCGACCCAATTAAAATACTTTCCAGACAAGCAAAAATCAAAGTCCAATAAATTCATTCATCAAAATTTACCGAAAATTTGCAAAATCACCAAACGCCATTTGCGAATACCTAAATAAAAACATAAATGAGAGAAAGCAATGCAAAATCATTCACCACAAAAAATCAGTGCCAAAACTAAATTGAATTGAACTACTTTGTACTGCAAATGAATAAATAAAAAAATAAGTAATATTTTGGCGCCGAGAATTGGCACTAACACTTGCCTGCAAATTTGTTAATAAATAAAAATTGCTAAAAAAGTTTGAACTAATACAAAAAATAACACGAAATTGAATGGGTATAATCAATGAAATTTTAATTGAAATGGAATTAAGAGAAAACATAGTCTGTAGTGTGTTGAATAGATTAAAATGGTTCCTAAAAGATCTTCTGCAGTGGCATTGATAAGACTTCTGAGATCCTAAAAATTTTATTTTTTTAGTTCAGCTAAGTCTCCGACAGTCCTTTTCCTCAATTATTGATTAATGGACTAAAATTAGCCGTGGGTAACACAGTGCGGTGCCGCGGCATTGCGCTGATACCGAGAGCTGAGTTACTGGCGCCGATACGGATTGTCACGACTTAGTGACGCAATAGCGCCAGCAACTCCAGAACACTGACAACACTGGGCGGCGCAAAGAACCAGCAAAGAACACACAAAAGGGAAGTGTCACTTGTAGAATGTGCAGCACAAGGCGAATTTTTACAAGGTGGTGTTGCTAAAATTACCCGCGGTCCTTTTGAATGTGAAAATTATGTGTTTGTTGTATTTTTGGGTTTTGAACTTGGGTATACTGGAGTTTTTTCTCAACCGATATAACCTTGTATTAATTCACTATGGTGCAGTGTGCAGCAATAAAGGAAATGAGCTTTAGCCTGAAGAGGCGCCATTGCGCCAACACACTGTGCTGATTCCGACAGTGGCGCTGGAGTTAGTGTGTCAGCGCCAAAAAATTTGCGCTACCCAGGCCAAACTAAAACAGAAAAGTTCTGGCGCAAAATCAGTTTACGAAAGGTTCTAAGGCTTTCTAATGCAATACTATAGTCCGAAATTTATTAAACTCCGTCAAAACGTCTAAGATTGTAATGGTATTTGGGATTTTGTGACTCATCCATGTATTTTACAGACCCAAGACTTATCAGCTTTTTCAAAACACCATTTCCAAATGCGAGTAACCAAAACGTATTAAAATTTGTTCAAATAGGCAAATCAAATGAAAAACAGTCACTTGTATTACAAGAGCATAAAACCATTAGCATTGCTTGATTTTTTTTACTTACTTACATTAAGAATTCAAGACAGGTTTAACCTTAACCAAATATCAACATATCAGCTCGATTGTGCGAAGGGAAAACGGCAAATAAAAAGACACTCTTCAAACTGAGCATCATACGGAGTACGTCAGCAGTGTCTTTTGTGATAGATCGGACAGTCTCAAAAGTGTATCCATGAAGCGTTGTTTTAAGGTCTTCATTTCTTGGTGGTTAGTTTTAATACTCAGGAGTGTATTCAAAGTTCTTAGAATTGCAAGGCAGTGATGATTGTGTGCAACATGCAAAGCATGGTCAACAGGTGGTGTGCCTCGTATAGATGTTCAAACTCAAAGTTATTGTTTGGTTTTCGTATGCCTGGCTGTAGTTGAACGTTCGGGTTCGAGTACGAATGCGATAACATCAATTATTTTTGTTATTGGTTTTTCTTAATTACGAAAAAGCATCTGTGAAGTGCAGAACCAAATTAAACCACAAAGAAAATTTGTTCAAATTGAACATTTAAAGACAAATTTATAAAGCGTCTGTAGCTGAGTGTGTAGAGATGCTTTCTGTTAATCACGTCAGGGGAAACACGTTAAAATGGTTATACAAATTTTTGTTTTGTTTCTCCGAATTATGAAAAAGCATCTGTGAAGTGCAGAACATAAGCGTGTCCAAATGAAAATATTGGCAGCCAAAAGTTTGGTTAATGTAAATAAAATTGTGGTTAATATTACCAAATCATATTTGAAAATATTAAACAAGGTATTGTTATTACCAAAAATCACATTGATTCCTTTTCAAGTTTGAATTTGGTAATATTAACCAATTTTTGGTTGATTTTCTCTCAGTGTACTAGCTGTAAGCTCCTTCTCGTAGTAAAAAAGATTCCTTCAGCGACTGATTTCGCCAACACTATTGGGCTCTTAGCTATGACTACCGATGAGGTAGTGCCAACACCTCTTCAATTGCTCATTATAAGGCCTTAGGGAAATGCCACGTGCTTGAAAATTTTAGAAGATTATTCGAGATCGTGTACTCACAAAGACTTATCCGTAGGGGCCTTCCTCAGTATCGACGGTGCTTACGGTGCTTAGGGTTGAGTTTTGGACAGGTTGCAGATGGGTGAGGACATTCGGGTCTTATGTCAGCTCAGCGATCAACATAGAAGCTACGTCTGCTTGCGTAGTCACAAATCTTAACTTTTTGCAGTTGTGGTTACTATTAAAATTACGAGGTTTCACAAAGAACGAATTCTGTAATATACAATATTTCAGTACCCTATAGCTCATGCGAAAAGAAATCAAATCTAGTTACAAGCATACAACAATTTGTTTTATCATATGAATTTGTATGCTGGAATCTATTTATATGAGGATTTGTGTTGAACGAATGAAGCATTTTGCACAAATATTCAATAAATCCTTACAAATCCGACGAAAAATGCAAAATCTGCAAGCTGACGTCGGTTAAGTCATAACGAACGAGAAGAGGAAAAGGAGTCCAAGAGAAAAAAGAAAAGTGAGAAAAAAAAAATGTGTAAGAATCAAAGAACCAAAAGCTGCTTAGGCGGGTATTAGTAGAGCTGAGAAGCAACGCAGTTTGGTTAGAAGACAACAAAGCTTTTGGCTAGAAGAATTCAAGCAGCCGCTACAGCTGCCTCAAATATCGAAATTGGAATAAAGGTTTAATTTATACTATTTTAACATTTACATTTTTTGCTCGCTAAATACATACAACTATGTATGTATGGACCCCACACGCGACTCCAAAATCGAGTTGTCTGCCATTTGGCACTCTCTACATTTGATATTGAATTTGGAATTATGCTGAAAAGAGGAAGTTTTAAACAATAACTAAGTAGGTGAAAAAATATGGCACCAAAAAAGAGGCGAAAAAAGTAGTTGAGCGCAATTTGCATAAAAGCCCAACCCAAACAAAAAAAAAACTTATTTATAGTAAAAATAAAATAAAAATCCTTTTTAGCCAATCAGACACAGCAACTGACCAGCGGCCCGTAGATGCCAAACGGCGCAGGAACTGGGCTGCTGCGATCTAGCTGCCGCAGCCAATGTTAGCATGAAGATATATTGGCCCAGGTCAGTAGAGTTCGCCGTAGATGCAAACTAAAGAAATAATTTGAAAAAGTGCAAAAAAATGAGCAGCCTCTGCTCGGCATTGTGGGTGAGTGTGAGTCAAAAGCATAGCAAAAGTCACGGAACAAAAAGGAGATAGGCAAGCGACTAGTAGAAGAGCACTAGTGGGCACAAAAAACAAGACTAGTACTTAAGGGAGGCGTGGAGAAAAGTAAAATTGAATTATTTATTTAACATCACAGGCAAAACCTAAAGTTAAAATAAAATGCAAAAGCACTAAAAAATTTTGCCTGCTGCCACAGCGGCTGACTTTTTTTGAGGTTCATGCCGATTTCGGTTAAGTTCAGCACACCTCTCGCCTTTTGCTATTCGCCTCAGAGCGATTCACTGGGGCGTTGTGGTTCAATTTAAGTCATAAGATACCAAAAAAAAAAACATTATTTATTTAAAACAAATAGAGAAGTACAAAAGCAAAGGCGACGCGGCGTAGACAAAATCTCAGCATCAGTGGTTGAAAAATGTGCCAGCGTGCGATATGAAATCGAGCGGCGAAAAAATGCTTTTAGGCTTAAAAATTTCGCCAGTTCAAAATGTGGCAACATAAATTACATACATACATACATACACATATTTATGTACAAATATTTATCTAGTATTCGTGTTGTGCTTTTATTGTAATTGCTTTTTGCATGTCACGTTCGAATTATAGATGGAAGCAATTTATGCGATAAACAGACGAAGGTACATACGTATGTACGTATATACATACAGTGAGACCAACAAGATTTCACATTTAGATTTTTTTTAAACACGTATTCAGAAATTTTCTTATCGAGTTAAGTTTTGAAAACTTTTACAAATTTTGATCATAATATTGAAATTTTTAGTCTGTATCTTTAGGAAATTTTTAGCTACGCATTTTTATAGCCCAAACAATTTTTTTCAACAAAGTGTAAATGTCAACTAGCTAAAACAACGCGTTGATTTAAAAAAAAAATTTGTTGAACCATTTTTGAAACTTTTTCCATAAAAACAAAAAAATTCAAAAAACAAACGCCAGTTGTATACATAAAAAACTGCAAAAGTCATCAGCAAAAAAAGTACTTAAAATCCAAGAATCAAAAATATTTTAAAGATCCATATTAATTTTTTACAATTTTAATGAAAACGTGTCAAATTTATATAAATTTTTTATAAGGTTTGAAATTTCCCGTTATATACACAGTTTTAGTTAAAGCATGAACAAAGTTTTTATAAAGCATAACAAACAATTTGAACTTAAAAACCATTGTGCATATTTAAAAAAAAAAAATCAATATGTGATGATTTGTTTGAGTCACTGTATTACATACAGCACTAATAGAATTTGTGTCTGTGTAAATGAACTGATAGGGTGACCGATTTATTTAATATCTAACGTTTTGCATTGTCTTTTTCGATGAATTACAGATTTTTTAAATAAAAAAAAATATATATTTTTCACCGTGCATTTTAATTTTAGGCTTTTGTGTTTTATTTTTTTTTTTTTGTTTTATTAAAAAAGTTTTTAATTATTTTCTAAAACTATTTTTTGGTAAAATGCCTTTGATAAAGAAAAATTTACGAAAACATTTATTGAATTTTTTTTCTTGGTTTATTGGTACAAAATTAAGCACCTTGTAGGACACTCCGTCTGCCGGTTGTTGTCTGTTTGAAGCAAAATAATCTTTTTGAAGCTATAGTCCGTAGAAGTACAGGGAACTCTGTTTGAAGGTTTTGCCCAATTTATTATTGTTTTAGTATCTGGTTCTAAACTTGTAGCTTTTTTTGTTGCCATTAAATGTCGTTGTTAGGTTCTGTTAGCTAGAAGAGTTATGCTCAAACTGACTAAGAGCCACCACCTTCTCTTTGAGAGCTGTTTGGACTTCCATATAAGAAACATTCAGGCTTTGTTGTTCTGCAAAATCAGGAAAATCTGATAGAGAAACAGTCAAGCGGGGATGAATTTGAGTCGCTCCGAAAACGTAGACCGACGGTCGTAAGGGCTGTTGCTGCTGTGACGCTTTAAAGTCCAGCCGTGCCATTAAGAGCCCTCAGTGTGTTACATCAAATAAATGGTTGGAATTATTTCCTTTGTTTGTCATTGCAGCATTTTCGAGTTAAGTGGGGATGCAGGATCGATATACTTCGGGTCAACTAGATTCTTTTTTCACAAGTCCGAAATCTTTCCATGACGTTATAAATAACAAAGAGGGCAAACAAGAGCCGGTTACAGCAGGAAACNTTCCGAAGAAATTCGGGCTATTCCGGCCGAAATGCTCGAAAAAGTTGCCCAAAATTGGACTTTCCGAATGGACCACCTAAGACGCAGCCGCGGTCAACATTTAAATGAAATTATCTTCAAAAAGTAAATGTCATGGACCAATCTAACGTTTCAAATAAAGAACCGATGAGATTTTGCAAATTTTATGCGTATCAAGCTCTTAAAAAATCACCCGTTATATAGCAAACTATTCAGTAGGCGAAAAAAGACTTTCGAATGTCTAAATCTCTCAAAAATTTAGCAGAACTTCAATCGCAAAACAATAAAACATTTTATGAAATAACATTAAGCAGAAAAAAAATTAATATGTATATGTTAACGAAAACCGCAAATAGGAGCGTGCGAAAACTTATCCAACACTACAAAACATAGAACTTAGCTACGCTAGATCCATAATAATGTTAACCCATGCTCGGCATATACTATGAATGTATTAATCTTTGTATGTACATATTTACTTATGTACAAGGGTAACTATGTACGTGCGTACCGGCATCAAGTCGCTTTTATAAAATACTATACAAAACCTGTGCCTCTTTAACTGCTTTGGCACAGTGAGATATGCAAATTCATTTTTAAAAAAGAAAACAAACAAATAACATGAAAAAGCAAATTAAACTAAAAGCAGAGAAACAAAAAAAGATATTTAAAATAAAAAACAACATAAAAGCAAACAGCTAAAAAAAAAAATAAAAATAAATAAAAGAACATGCCAATTTCGTAGACAAAAAGTGCCGCTTGAGGTAGGATTGTTTGTTGTTTTTTTTTTTTGTTAGTCTCAGTTCGTGCCTCTTTCTCTGAGTGTGGAGCTTTATAGCCTAACCGCCACCGTCCATGATTTATGGCTGTAGATTTGTTTCAACATAAAATGGACAAAAGTGGACAGCGATGAAAAAACGAATAAATGCTCAAAAAGAGCTAAGTAAAAGGGAAAATGAAAACAAAACTAAAGAAAAAAATATACAAAGTTGCTGTATCTGGATGGTTGAATAAAATTTTTAAAGCTAAAAAGTAATGCGATTGCCTTAAGCCGAAGGAGAGAAAAGAAAAAGTATAAACCAAAAAAAAAATAAAAAATAAATCCTAGGCTTCAAGTGCTTAATTTTGCTATTGTAGCCATATCCTGTGGCAGCATTGACAATACAATGAGACATGCTTTGTCACATTTTTAGAGAAACCGCAAATAAAAACAAAACGTATTAAGAAAAAGAAAAAAAAAATTGCATGAAATATTAATTCAAGGAACGCCAGCGAATAAAGCCCGCAGTCATTGAGAAATGTGGGAATAGGACAGTCCGCGGCCATAACACTTAGCCCAGGCAAACAAACATAAATTTTTACAATTGCTTGACATTTTATTTCTGCAGCCGTAATGCAGCCCAGTTATTTATGTGGCTCACCTTTCACATACATATGTACATGCACACATACGTGCATACTTCGTACACATCCGTCCCTAGGCAGGCGCTATGCCAATGGCAACAGAAGCGTTTTGCCAACTGTCAAATGTCATTTGTTGTTTAAGTTTAGCTGTTTATATGTGCGTGTATATGTATATGATTGTGTGTATGGCCTTCGCGTAGTCAGTCCATGGACTCCTTTTGTAGTAGCTTCATTAGCCAAGAATGCGGAATGGTATGCAGACACGCTTGACCGACTAGCCGAATGGGACTGCGAGCAAACAAAAGCTTCTGGCGGTGGAGTCCTTCTGCGTGAATGTTAAGTGCATGCGTGTGAGTATGAAAAGTTTGCCACTCTTTGTTAGTACATATTGAGTAGGGTTCTACTCGTACCTGGTATGTATGGCATACATATGTAATTAGGGAAGTTGGTTAAGAATATTTAAGGCAAAGTAGGTCGTATTCATACTCTATGTAGATATGTACGTATTTATGCAGAAAATGTATGTATGTTGAATTATTGCAAATTTATTGAGAAGCTATTGAGTATTTCCGAAGAATCAATTAACTATTAGTATACTACTGGCTAAATAGTATTTGTTAGTTTTATGGAAGAATTACAAGGGTAATTGCTATTTTAGTTATGGCATTCCAGGAAAAATATCACACGAGTCAAAAGTGGGTTATTGATTGTGGTAGCATATAAAAAAGTTAAGAAATTAGTAAAAATTGTTCATATTAGGGTGGTCCAAAAAAAAAAAGAATTTTTATGGTATTTTATGGAACTCTTAATTCTCGGTTATAGTTCTCAAGCAGGTCTGATCAGTGGGTTGAGATTAGATCTCGAGAAAGCGGAACTTTCATATATCAACAAACACCAGTTGGCAATCCGTTTACTCTAGCCGAGTTAAGCCAAATGCTTTCTTACAAATCCTCCTCTGACTTATGTGTTTTTTTCGAATTTTTTTTCTAATACAAAACTAAGTCGTATACAGACTTATTGAGCTTAGTGCAGACAATACCGTCTAAGCCCTGAGGGCATTGAAACCATTAAGCCGCATATTCCAGGAAACAACTGACAAACATCACGTCATCTTCGTAGAACATAAAACGTTCTCAATTAGTAAAATTTTTTAGCCTTAAATTTCAAGAGTACGTTAAAAGAATTTTGCTGATTGCAGCGAACTTAAATCCAGATTAAGTTAGGTAGCATTGGTAAGAAGGTTGCTTGGTTAGCAGTTGGAATGACGACAGCTTTATTATCTTAGCTCACTTCAACTTTAAGGCTTTTGGGTTGATATTTACTACACTTTTGCAATTTTTTTAAATTTATTTCCACATTCAGCCAATTCTTCTAATGTTTTAGCATTCCCAATGGCTTAAGCCGCAAAACAAAATAAACTCAACTCACACAAACTACTCTACTCGTGTACGAGGCATTTATTTATTTTACACTGTTATGCTTCAATTCCAATTTAGTTTTAGTGTTTATTTATTTTTAAAAGCTTTTTGTTGGGTTTTCATTTCCCTCTGCTATTTGCTGTCACACACCACACGCAACGTATGTACTCTTGCGTTTCCTCTAGCGATTTACATATGCATATTCGACTTTTTGCTTTTAAATTGTATTATTTTGTAATTTTCTGGCTGTTATTTAGACGGTTGTATATATATACATATATGTATGTATATACCTATGAGCGGGTGTGTGTAAGTAGGCGCATGATGCTGTTGCAGGGTAGCCAACGCATTTTTGAGCATTTCCCGATTTCGACAATGAAATTCCCCGATTTTGCCCGAAATTTCGTAGAACTTCCCACCCATAGATATCTGCTTATTTACAAAAAAAAAATATTGAATGTTTTTTGACATATTGCTGGCCTTTCTGTTTATTTTATTTTTAAATGTAATACATCTATGTATTTATAAACCAAAAACCAAACTTTTGTAAAGTAAGTTAACAAATAAAAAATAAAAAAATATTTATGTAATATTTACATGTATGTAGTGGTCGACAAAATTTTAGTCGCACAAGTTTTCACAATTATTTTTTTTTTGTTATTTAATTTGAGTCATTTTTTCCAAGTTTCATACTTTGCGCAATATTACAGAAAAAATCAACAAAACGGAAAAAATAGAAATGTCAAATGACAATTTGTTAATAGTGTTGACTTAAATTTTTAATAACACAGGGTTGCATAATAAATACTTTTAGTTACAGTTGCATATCTAATTAAATTTTTTGAAATCATTATAAAATTAGTGAAGCAAAAACGAAAAAAAATTAGTTAACACCTAATTCCTCACAAAAAACAGTTCATCCACCGATTCCCCATGCAAACTGAGATTCCCCGCAAATCGAGGAATTCCCCACTAGTTGGCTTCCCTGTTGTATTCATTAAACAAAAAAATAAATAAATAAAAACGATTGCCCAAAAACTATAAGTATTACACTTTAAGACATAATTTTAATTGCCCGCCGTCAGCTCACCGGCCATCAGCGCGATCAGTCAGCCAGTAAGTTCGCCCATCCGTTTGTCCGTCGGCCGGCTAAGTGACCACTGCTTCGAAATAGATCGCAATGAGGCAGACGGCGGCAGTGTAGTGGTCCGTTGGCCGGCCGGCGAAATAAATCACCAACGAAACAAGCTTACGTTTACTTGTTGCTGCTGCTGCCGCCTACTTTTGTCTCTCTGCTGCTGCCTTCTGTCTGTCGCTACTGACGCTGCCTTGTGATTTCTGCTGTCCGCTGCTGCTGCTGCTGCTACTCTCGCCATCGCCGGGCGCATTCACACGCGCTGTTTGGCATTGAATCATTTTTAAAAATAGCCACACCATCGCATTTGAACTTTTATTTATAATTATTTTCTGTTTAGTATAAAGTTTGTTGATAGTGCCAAGCGAATGAGTACAATTATCTATGCGTGATATTGTTTTGTTTTTTTGTTCTGTTTCGCGTATGTGTGGAGATTGTGCGGCACTGGCTATGTGCTGGCGAAAGTGGCAGGTATGCGCAACTTAAGGACAGCAGCAGGTTGGCGAAGATTGATAGCACGCTTGAGGACGCCGGTCAGATTTAATCGAACCTAGAGACTTCACAAGCGTAAATAAAATACATGCATATAGCAATCGGCAAGGAAATAGGATAACATAGAATGAATGGAAATGCGCTTCGCACAAAGAAATTGCATTGGTCTCGCACAAAATTAAGCAATTAAAGTTGCGGTATTCTCGTTGACGATAGTATAAAATTGGACTGAGGTGTTTACAGCTTATCAGCATCAACGCGAATGTGTGTAATGGGCCTCCAATGCTAGGGAAGGTGAAACGAAGAGCAAATATTGATAGCGATCAGTAGTGCTCCTCGAGTACGGTTAAAAATACTACACTTCGGTTTCAACCACTACAAGCTGGTGTTTTAACTGCAGTCGCTGAAAGGGCTTAAGTTTGAACTAGTTCAAAATGAAGAACACAGCCAATCTAATAGGTTATTTCCACCAAGCCTTAACTGCAGTTTATGCCGATCTCCCCCTGGTAAAATTCTTGGAACTTATCTGAGCTCTTAATTGCAGTGAATTTTAAAACGGAGTGAATTTTAAAATGACTCTGAACCCAGAAAAAATACGAATAATGTCTAGCGAACGAGAGAAAGAGTTAACACGAAGCACTCTTAAGGTTTTGGAATTTCGAAACAACGAAGACAATCTGTTTGCAAGGAATTGTCAGTAAGTTTTTTGTCAAAAACTTTGTTGGTTAGTAAAAATCACAAACTCTACGAGCCATGACACAATTCCAGCTAATTTATGCTCCAAGTACTTTTCTGAATTCACATTTACTCTTAGGTTAGGTTAGATTTAGGTGGCTACCTCTTGGTAAGCGGCTCACTTAGACTGTGGACGTTGGCCCGTTGTGATACCACTGCGAACGGTAACTGCTAAGTCTGAGTGCTGAGAACGAAGTTTCACAGGCGCCAATTGTTAGTCCCGGAGATCTCCTCTGGACTTGTCTGAAAGTATGAACCCAATTTCCTAAGCCGCAATCTAAACAAAGCTGAGCAGTCTAGTAGAAAATGATGATGATCACTCACTAAAATCGAAAGATCCGGATTTGCGAGCCTAAGGAGATCCCTAGACCAGTACACCCTCGGCTTCCTTCAACGTTCGCTAAGTTGACCTGAGGCCCATCTTTCCCAGATAAGTCCACAAGTAGTCAAGGGGACTCTCACCATCTCTCTTCTTGGGGATAGTTCCTCACGAGTGCCGCCTCTGCCCAGCCGCACAGTTTCCTGCGACATCATTGTGGCCTGGTACCTTAACAAGTCTGACAAAGTAATATTCCGACGCTATCGAAAGTAAATGAAGGCATTCGCCTACAAGCTTCGTGCGTACCGTAAGTGAGCACAGTACTCTGATTTGCCTCCCTTACCGCCATCCCGCTTAACAGCAGACAATCGACTGCTCCCTTAGTATCAGCAACCTCCGCTTGAAAAACACTACAATTATCTAGAAGCTTACATTTGAGGTTGATGGAGAGCTTCTAGGAAAACCCTACTCCACCGACCCTTCCGTTAAGTTTCGATCCGTCTGTTTAAAAGGTCACCGCTGCCCCCCCGTCTAACCACTGCCCTATCTCTGTTCACTCATTGAGGAAGATTTAGATGGTGCCAGGCTAGGCACGCAGTGATTCGTGTTACCCGAGATGAAATTGGAGCCCCCGAGAATGCTAGATTGTCCAGACCCCGAGTCCCTCAGGCAATTTAATTAATTAATAATTTAATTAATTTTTATTGTGTTTGCTTTTAAGTTTTATATTTAATTGTTTTAAAAATATATATACATATGTTCCTAAGTAAATATGTGTATATATATATGTATATCTTTTATTTTTTTTTTAGAAACTTATTTTATTTTTTATATGAGTGTATATACATATGTTTGTTTGTATATTTTTTTCATTTTCTAAATTAATTTTTCAGATATTGTTGTTTTATAAAGAAATGTTTATTTTTAATTTCATTTAATTTTCAGAAAATAATTATTCTATTTCAATAAATTTTTATTTTTTTTAAATCAAATTTTTTTTTTAGTTTTGGGTTTTATTGTTTTAATATTTACTTATTTTATTTAGTTTATAAAAAGTTATTTAATTTATTCGTTACTTTCTTTTTAAATCTAATTTTCTTTTAAATTTTAGATTACATATATTATTTTAGGAGAAACATATCTTTTTAATTTAAATTTTAGGAACTTATTTTAGTTTTATTTTTTACTTTTGTCCTTTGAAAGACTTTGGTGAGTTGAAAGACTGTTGCCAAAACTTCCCTTTAAAGCTCATTTGCACACTTCTGCGGCTCTTACTCTCAAGCCCTTGCTACTCCTCTGATTTTCTTCAAAGAGAAGTAGTATCCCCGCAGTTTAGTTGTTGCTTTTTTCGAAGAATTTTCGGAAGCTGGTAAATATTGGAAATTGGTTTATATCAACAGCTGCGAAATCAAGCATTAAATTAGTCGATAAACGCGTGCCTCATATTTGTAGCACTGAAACCAGTCGGCAATCCATTTTTTTTTTTGCAAGACTACGAAAGTACCAGCAATCGAAATTTGTTTCGACATTCAAGCTGTAACTAAACATGTCAAGTTTTCATGACAATACTCGTACATACATACATATAAACTTGTTTTATTTAATAACAGGTGCGTTCGCATTCCAATGCATCACAACTCGCATAGCATTGCATCTCTCACGTACGAGCACTTGCACTCGGTTGCACTACATATTTAATAGATGCCATCGCGCACTTGGCACGCGTTCAAGAATTTCAGTAATTCAATCAAATTGAATGGCAATTAATACAAATTCAAGTGAGCTACGGAAGATTTTTTCTTCTTCTTGCATTCATTGCAATTGACAGACGATTGAGGCGACTGAGTGGGGATAGGCAGCAGCTGTGAACAGTTTGACAGGTAGTAAGGAAAAAAATGCTGAAGGTGAGGCTGCAGAGGTGAAAAAAGTCAATCGATTTGAAGATGTGCTTACAAGCATACATACATAAGTGCGAATGTAGTATGTTTCTAAAANGAGTTTTCATGCAGAAACATAAAACTTAATTACATTGCTGATAATTTTAAAGCAAAATATATGAAATCCACAGCAACTTTGACTAGTAAAAAAGCGGTACAAAATTGTTTTCTTGGCGTTCATTGTGGCATACCTTTTGCGTTTGGCGCTTTGCTGGCAAAGTTATAAATGTCACGCAAAGCTACAAAGTTTTATCTGGCATCAGCTTAAGCGCTGCGACGCAGACGCTACTCGCGAGTAGCGTTTTGCCCATCATTGTTCTAAAATGTGATGCGCATTTCACCGATCGACAGATGCGCGCCACTCAATGTCCGAGTAGAAGAAGAAAAGGTGTTGAAAGGACAAGTGGTAACTACTTACTCGTGGATACGTATTGGTGTCTGTCCGTCTGTCAGTCATTTAAGCAGTCAACCAGTTACTCAGTCAATCTGCTGGTAGTGTGCTAGCGCTCGCCAAGCAATTGCTTGTCATCAAAATGCCTGCATAATCACATCAATCAAGCTGGTTTGCCGATTGTTTGCCACTCACTAAGAGTACCAACGAAACAGCCGATGCGGTGAGTGTAATCGAAACTGTGTACGCTGTCATTGAATTTATTGATGCACTCGCTGCATTTTGCGCTTTCGATCTGCTATAGGTGGAGGCCTGGCCTAGCGAAGCGCGTATTTTCGCTTTTCTTTTTTTTTCTTTGTTTGCCTTTATTTATCTATTAATCGTTTCGTTTGAATCTCAAATAGGTTGGCAGTCGAACACTCCTTCACTTGCCAAGCTGCTGCAGCTTTAAATACTTTTTTCGTTTTTTTTTTTGTGCTGCGCGGCAACATGTTGCTATTACTGTTGGCTTCACGCTGTGGGCAATCAATTGCAATCTACATTTTTATGCTAATTTATGCCTGCAAGGAATCATGCATGCCTGCAGCGACATATAAATACTAGTACTGGTATTGATTTTTTTCACTAGATTTATCTATTTACTCTTTATATTCTTATCCCCCTAACCCTCAACTCAAATGATTGCTTTTTTATTTGTCTATAATTCCTTTCACGCTATGTCGGCAATTATTCCACATAAACACAGCACTCTGATTTCCAATTGAAATTCCATTTTACTACAAGTACAATATTTTTTTTTGTTATTTTTTTTTCATTTTTCTATCACCACTTAACACCCAGCAACTTTTTTATTGCATTTGCCTACAATTGCTTTTTTGTTATATTTTGTTTCTATTTTTTTCTATTATCCCACTTTGCTTGGCACTCAAAGCGTACGTAAATGTCACAAGCGCTTAGCATTGACGTTTTTGTTTGTTTTGTGTTTGTCGAATGGGAGGGTCGCGCGATGTGCCTTCGTTACAATTGCCTGCCACATTTCATTGCATTTCATTACCGCTGCGGCGGCATAAGCGAGCCTTTAATAAAATCTAATGAATTGAATATGCACATTGGAGTGCAAACAAACATAGATAAAGGGTGTTGCAAATACAAATTACTTGTGAAAAATAAAATATGACTAGCACAAATTTCCTATTATCGATTTCTGCGCATTTCAAAAGTTAAGCGCGTCAAACAAATTTTAACTGATATTTATTTAGGGTGGCAACGCTTTTCCAACCTTACTTTAAAAAAAGCTTTTTTAATACCGTTCTTTAGTACGATTGCGTAGTGTAATCCTTAACGCATTTAAGTTTATAATTCGTTTGAGTTTACGTCTAGGTGGCAACCCTTTACACAAATATTTTTAGTTATTTTTTTTCTCTCTGCTTCATTTCCATATTCCAATACTTACGATGATACACTAATTAAAAAGTCTTAATTTTTCATGGTGGCAACTCTATATATAACATCCCTATTAAAATGTTTTCAAAAATTTCGCATTCCTGCGAGCGATATTCAAATATTTTTGATACTTATTTTAGCAAATAAAAAATAAAATAGATGGCAACTCCCTGAAATCCCTTCACTATTTATAAAAATATTTCTTAATTAAAACGTTCATAAATTTTCTTTTCGTTTGACCCATTTTAAAATATTTTAGATAAGAAGTTTATTTGATATGTTTTAAATATTTTTCTAGATGGCAACGTTGTTTATTTAATCATAATTATTCATATTTAGTTAATCATATATAAATAATAATAATAGGTAGGTGGAAAGAACTCTCACTTAGCCTTGGGTTTCGTCTGCTAGATCTCTGTAGCGTTTTTTAAGCTGAACGGTAACTTTTAGCCACTTAAAACTTGCACATTATCAGACTAAAATTAAAAGGGCTAAAAAACTGTGTACTCAAAAAAGTTCTTACACTTCCGAGAAAAAAGTTTGAAATTTAGGTGGAAATTTGTTGCACTTTTTTGTAGCTTTCTACAAATTATTAAGCTTGGGTTTGTATCGGGTTTGTCTGAGAATGAACTATATTTTAATTGAAAATTCTTAAAAATAAATAAATAAACATAAGTGGCACACAATATCACTTTGAAATGGCGTGCTATAGATATGACCGATACTGTACATACATACATACCCAAACGAGTATGGTCGCTTTCGTATATGCATATAGTAAATCCACAGATGCAATAGCGGCGACAATTCACACTAAATAATAGAAACTTTTATCGCCAACAGCAATGCGCCAACCTTAAGAGCCGCTATAAACCACTTTGTATGACCGCAATAATTCCTATAAACATTACGCTGCAGCCACCTTCGAACTGCGCTGGCAATCATCTCACAAAATCGTTATAATTTCTAAATCGACTACTTCTATTTTTCGCTTTTCTTGTTTCACCGCTACGCTTGATTGCTTTTTTATGCGGGCCGCCGGTCGATCGCGTGGCATTCATTTAATGAATTTATTGAATTGCGCCACTGTATGTCGCTATTTTTCGCCCGCAGCATGCGGCGTTGACTTATGAAGTTCCACGGCTGCATTCCATTTCATTTAAAGTGGACGTTAAATCAGCAAATAGCATTCAAATCAACTGGAAAAATATTCAATTAATGCGTTTTGTTATAGGCATGTAGAATAATTGTTGTTGTTTATTTATTTCAGCAAATGCATTATTGCGGGAAAATACATAACTTGTTTTAGAATTTTTGTTTGGCATGTGGAAGTACTTGGACTTCCAGTCCCCCAAGTAAGGTTAAGCTCACAGTTGCAGTTACTAGAGAGTAAATTTGATAGGACAAATCGATGAAATCTCTCTAAATCAGCCTTGCACTTCCTAATGGAGTTTTGCCGGCGCTGCTCTAAATCATGCACCTTAAGAAAAATATTCAATTCAAGCAGACTCTAAGCTAAAGCAATGAGAAAAATGCCCAGTCAAAGAAAACTTATTCAAAATCGTAATTGCACTTTAAGAATTCTTTTGCGTAAAAATATAAATAACTCACGCTGTAATTACCAACGAAGTGAATGAAATATGCAAACAAAAGCGGCAGGTAGCAGGTAGACTGTGGCTAATTTTCCAATTTTTTTTTTTTTTTTGTTAATTCTAGGCGAGTGAAATACTGTACATAACTACATACAATTATTTAAAAAATAATTGTGATTTTTTTTCAGTTTTAATTTAGCTTGCAACTTTTGCATGCCAACTTAAATTACGAGCCTCCGCTGCACACACGTAAATAAAAAAAAATATAAGAAACAAAAATGCAGCAAAAATATTTTCACATGCCAACTGTTAATCCGGCACAACGGTTGGACCAGGTTGTTGCCGAATTAATTCCAATGAAAAGAAATGAACAAGAGTTTGTATTAGAATTCAACTTTGTATAAATGTTTATTCATATATATAAATTGGTGACAATATATGCATAGATGTGTTTCTATAGATTACCTTTGATTTGACTCAGGAACACAATGGCTGGAAACGTCCTCTTGGATTCACTCTCGGAAAACAAGTAAGTGACCGGTTTAAATTTATTCTTACTGTAGCCTGTCGAACTGTATATTTACCGAAGGGACATTTTAGCATAAGTAACATAGTGGTAAACAGTTCGACAGTTGACATAATAATGAAGCTATGTTAAGCATTAGGGTGGGTCGAAAATGCTGCGACAAATTTAGGCCGTTGGCCTAAACACCAACCTTGAAATTCCAATGCAACAACGCATACCAAAAATAAAATGAAAATATTTAGCAACCACCACAGCCGTGCAATGCACTTGGTGATCTGGCAAAAAAGCAACAACTAACTACCAGCCAAAATCCACTTAATTTGTGCACACACATTGCAAGTGGCTGACAACGCGGCGATGGCGACAATTTGTTGCCACTGACGCAGAGCGAAGCTGAAGCAAAAAAAAAAAATAAAATAAATGAATTAATGTAGATAGATAGTAAGAAATTATGTACATATGCAAAATGTTATCAAATATTTAGAAGCTGGCAAAAAATTTCGCCAAAACTAAAGAAATAAATTGTGAATGGCAGCTAATAAAATAAACCATTGCAAAAATAGCAATGTTATCTCGTGCTGATTATTATTTTCGAAAACAATTCGTATGGCTGTCAAAGCGCGGCTTCATTGATGTTACTCGCTTTGAACTCAGCTGTCTCTCATCACTTTCGCTGTTATCAATTTGGCGTGCTGGTGTCACTGTGATTGACGTGCTCAGTGTCAAAGATCAATTAATATATATACATATGTACATTTTTTTTTATTTGTTGTAATTTTTGTGGAATTGCTTCCTGATTTCTTTTCGTGTAGCGCTTTCAACCTTAATTTTTTGGTGAACTTATATTTCAGAGCGAAAGTAAATAGTCGGGACTGTTATCAATTCGTCGCGCTGATTGAGTTCTTTATTAATTGTATAAGTGAATACAACAGAAAGTCCTGCGCTATACGGTGTAACTTATAGCGTATTGCTTTTGTTATAGCACTTTATCAATTTAAAAAGCTATATTTGATTTCATTTGGAGATAAGAATACACAAATTTCCAATTCCGGTTGAAATCACAGAGACCAGACTAAGCAAATGACATCATTTATTTAATTTCCAGGAATGATCGACCACGTGGGCGTAGCTTATTTAGTATAGAGACGGCCAGTTAAGTGAGAGATTCTGGAGGATTTGAACTGCATACTCTGAATTAAACGTTTACAATGTTTATGAATTTGCAATCTTTGAAACATTTATTTATATACTAGTGAACCCACATGGCGTTAAAACGCCCAAAATTGAATTTAAAAAACTTAAAAAAATATACCAAATGTTAGTCAGAGTTATGAGAGATACGAGTGCCATATTTCATCAAAACCATGCAGCCGTTTCTGGGTGAAGAGCAGTCTCGCATAGCTAATATTCATTTATATTCATCTAATTTCAAATCACCATTACTTATGAAAAAATTTATTAATAAAAAAAAAAATTATTCATATATCTACAACAGAGCTGTGTAATGATTGAATCAATTGAGTGTGCATTCTCATTTTTTTCGTTTAAAAAATGTGATTGTTTGATTTAAAAAATTTAACAACCACTCTTGAGATTGGTTACAAATTGCAAACACAAAATATGTAGTGTGTTATGGAATGGTTGATACCCATTCACATAGAGAATGTGAATGCAAAAAAAAAACTCAATCATGTATGANGCCGGTTTGAATTTTTACAATTGAGCAATTGTCAAAAATCTTCCTTTTTATCAAAAAGTTATTTACCAGGGTGTCTTTGAACTAATGATTGGTACTGAGTTAAAGAATGCACACACATAAAAGATTGCAGCCTTTTCAATACTCATTCAGTGTTAAACCTTTTTTTGATTGGGCATTGGTTTTTTCAATCTTGCTATGAATATGTTGATGTGTGAATTCATAACTGCTTTGAGAGAATGGAAAATTCAAAAATTTTAAACCTCAATCGTAAGCGAAGAATAAGTAATGAAAACTGGATAGAAAAAAATTGTTGATTTAAAATTGAAAATGATTTCACACTTACACAGCTCTGATCTACAAGCTAAAGTCTCAAATTTGACCTCTTATTTTTGAAATTCCTTTTCAAAAGTATTCTCAAACTAAAATCTTCTTAAATGTCTTTCGTCTGACATTGTGATACACATGTAATCCAATAAGCTGATGAACTCACTCGAATTTGGTTGTTCGAACAAATGGCAACCCTCCTAAATAAACGTCAGGAATAAATTCCATTTCGATTTATACCCATCTTTTAATAATTCAACTTACTGAATAGTTTCAATGTAACTTTTTAAACACGTGGCAACTCTCTTCATAATTCGAAATGTTCAAACTAGTTAATAATTTATAACATTCTTTCGTATGACTACGGTATTTTCATATTTCATATACTTTTTGAACAGGTGGCAGCCCTCTTCGAAAGTATTTTCAAGCTTAATCATTGTTAACTCTCATTCACCATACACTGCGATTAATATTTTAATTAACTGATTAATTTTAATTTTCAAACATATGGCAAGCCCGCTCAATACAGTTCAGAAATAAAAAATTTTAAAACCCCTTTGGTTGATACCCGTATTTTAATAATTCATTTAACTTAAAAAATAATTTGAATCTAACTTTTTGAACAGGTGGTAACCCTCTTCCAACACCTCAAAATTTTTTTTTATATTGTAATACTCCTTCGTTTGACATCCATATTTTGATATTTCGTGTAACTTGTGTATAAGTAAGCTGAATTCCACATTTCAAGCATTTCTGAAACCCCTTTGTTTTGGCACCCACATGGTGATACATATTTCTCTTACCTAATATGATTTTTAAACAGGTGGCAACCTTCCTATAGTTCAGCTAAGAAACAAAGCTTTTAAAAACCATTTCGATTGATACCCAGTTTGTAATAATTGATATATTTTTTTTAATAATTAGAATATAATTTTTTAAAAGGTGGCAACTATTTTCAAATAGTAAAACCTTATTGCACATCTACAGTCCAAAGCCACCTCATTTTGGAAAATCCAACGAACGGTGCGGATTTGATGGCATTGATTATTAATAATTTGAATTTAATTTTTCAACAGGTGGCACTTCTTTTCGAAAAACTAAAACCGGTGTGCACATCTACAGACTAAGCGCTTTAATTTAACATCTCATTTTCCGATACTGTATGTATTAGGGCCGACCTTAAAAGGCCCAATATCACAAAGCTCCCTTTTATTTTGTTCTACGTAAAAGCTAGACATCAACGTTAACTTCAAAATTAAAAATACGAAATTTAAGGGTTTTAAAAATTAAATTTTTTTTATACAAAAATACGACAAAATTTTTACTTTGATCAAATATAACTCAGCGAGTTTCTGAATTCAAATGAATAGGTTTCAATTATATCTCAAATTCAGAATTCTGGTAAAAAATTTGCGGAGTTTTTCAATTTAAATTTTTCAAACCCGAGTAGCGACCCCCAAAATTTTTGAAAAATTTTGATATTTTCGTGGAAGTTTTTATTTTGTAGATGGAATAAAATTAAATAATGCCGGAAGGACGACCCTAGTATGAATATAAGTATAAAAACGCGAAGTGAAAACCGCTTACGTAGGCAAGTGTTACGTACAGTTAATAATCGGGGGGATATTATTTTCAAGTACTTTCTACAAATTAATATGTCTTAAACAATAGTCTTCCAAAATAAAGCCTCGCTATACTTCAGATCTCATTTCATTATTAAATTCTTAGTTTTTCCAATCGCAATAACTTATGCTTTCTTGTTTTTCTTCATTTGCAGCCACATCGTCTACAGCATAAAAATTTGCATACAAAAAAAAAATTACAACAAAAAATCAATGGGAAAAATATTTAAAATATTCCCTGTGTGTTTCCATGCGCGAATTAAATCAATAAGTGATTGCCAAATAAGCTCTCAATTGTGAAAAAATAATATAAAATAAATTTTATTGCCGACGCGTTTGCTTTAATTTATTTATTAGCAAATAAGTAAAAAGAATAATAAGAGAAGAAGAAGAAGAGGAAAAGTAATAAAAAAATTTCCAGCGCACTAAGGCAAACAAAACCTCGACCGAGCAAACAAAAACTGGCAAAGTAATCAAACAAAAATCAACAAACCTAACAATAAATGAATGTCTGTATGGAAGATACAAGTGAAAAAGATCAGCAAAAGCAAATCACACAAGCGCCAGAGGTCATATCAATTGCCGTTTGATTTACTCGCTTTGCGAAATTTCGCAAAAATTCAATAAAGAGAAAATAAATATTATTGCATGATCGAGTTTTGGTGCTTCGGAGAAGTGGAACGCTAAATAGAAAGTGTTTGAGTGTTTGCGTGCAAAGAAATTTCCTAAACAAATAAAGAAGTCATTATTTCATGTGGAGAGGAAAGAGGAAAGTGAATTTTTAAAAAATATTTGAAATTAATTTGGATATTTTTGGTGATTTGGGAAACTTTAGACAACTCGCCAACATACATACATACATACATACATATTTGCGTATGCGATTTTAATAGCGTATTCTAATTGAAGAAAGCTGTGGTAATATTTTCTTAATAGAAATGGCAGCCCCTAAAGATGCTCATACAATTTTCTGGTTGCTGTTGGCACTCTTGGTGGCGGAAGTCAAATGCAGCGATTCAGCACGTAAGTAGATGATTATTTACATATATACATATTTATAAAAAGAAGATTAAAAATGATTTAACATATTTTCGTAATTTTTCAAAGGTCATTGACTTATTTAATTTAAAATTATATCCGTTAATATAGTTTGTTTACTAAATAAATTAAGAAATTTAAGCGTTTATTCGTAGAGCGGTGGACCTTACATAAATCCTCAAAGACCAAACAAATTGTGTTCACTACTAAGTAGAAAAAACAACTCCGAACCACAATACTTTTCCTTTGAAATTTGGTGTCAAACATTTAGCGGTCATTATGGTTCCAAGTTAAACTGGAAGAATACTAAAAATAAATGGATTAGGCCCATTCCATCTCAAATCACCCAGGCCGGTGGAAAGTGAATATAAGTTTGCGATAAAACGTACAAGGATTGTTCCTTAAGCAATTTAAGAAGACACGTATTTTTTCTTTTTGCTCAGAAATTCAAAAATTTCGAATAATAAATTTTATTCTTTTTGAGTACGAACGCTTCTTTTTTCCTCTCTAAATAGCAACTTTTGATGAAATCGCTTATAACTGCCGCAAAAAAGCAAGGATTTTAACGATTTCTTTTTTCAAATTGCAGACATTGATCTACTGAATCCATCTAGTGAACTAAAGAACAGTTATTGTTTATTAATATTTAATTATTGTTTATTGTTTATAAACAAAAATTTTGTTTTTTTGAAATTGGTTTTTTTTTTAATTTCCCCCTTTTTTCTCTCAAACTTTTTTGTCTATTAGGGAATAGTATAAACTATCTTCAGTACGAGTAGCAAAATGCTGAAATTCGTCGTTTTCGAGTTATGATTTTTTTTCTGAAAATGCACTTATATGATGCTAGCAGATTCTCGTGCCAGTAGAGGGCAAAAAAATTGTTGCCCATTATGATAAAGTTTCCTTGCTGGAAATAATTTGAGGTTGTCCGATCAGAGCCAACAGTTTTTCCCAATTGCGCCCTAATTTTGGCCTAATTTGAGGATCTGAGATCTAAATTTAGTTTACAGGGAACAAATTTCACTCGTATTAAATGCAAGTTTCCTCCTCAATCCAGGATTCGAGTAGCGGCATGGCTATTACGAAATTTGAATTAATTTTTACTAGCTGGCTAAACAAATTTCGCTGCAGTATTAAGATTAGCAGTTTTGTGAAAAAAATTAAAAATATAAATATGTAAAATCAAATGGGGAAAGATAACAAGCTGCATGTGCATATTTTGATTTTTGTTTTCTACTTTAAAATGTCAAAAGAGTAAACCAAATTTTACATTAAAGATAAAATTGTAAATTGTAGTGCTTATCATAAATTAAAGACACCCACATATTGACAAGATTTAACTATTTTTTCGTTTTGATTACGTGTTTATAAAAATTTTGTTTTTGCTTTAACACAAACCTTAAAAATTTTCAACCTTCGCGGAATATTTAAAGAAGATGAAACATTTTCGAAAAAATTGCGAACTATTTAATTGGATTTCATAGAAATATTTTGAGTATGCAGTTTTGTAGTCCATTACATTTTAGTTTAAAAAAGTGCAGGTAATTTGGACTTATCGTTAATTTTTTGCATCTTATTTTTGTTGAAGGCGTTCCTCATTTCCTCCATATACTCCATATAAAAAATCGTCGAACATACTACATACACACAAAAAAAAAAATGCCAAAAATCTGCGGCAAGTCCGAGGTATTTTAAACTGCCACTTTATTGTATTAAAATTGAATAGGCAAAAAAAAACTGCGTACCTACTCAAAATTTTTTTTTTACGAAAGTTTGTTGATTTTTTTTTTTTAATTTGCACAAACATTGGAAATTGGATTCATACGGGTTTGATTGAAAAATAAACTGTACGTTTACAAAAAAAAAATAATAAAATTAAAAATTAATAAAATAAACAAATTTTCTTTTATCAAAGGGAAAAATTAGTATACATACATAAATAGATACTTTAAATTCACCACTCGCCTTTTGATAAAATCTTTAGCCTTACAAAATCTTATAAGTTCGTTTTATGTGCGCCGTTTTTCGAACACTCATAAAATATATTTTAATAACTAATAAGCTGACAGATGAACGTTTGTTATGGCCCTCCATATATCACACTCATAAACTTGCTCAAGTATCCACTTATTCCCATCCTCATCCAGCCATACAACCGTACAGCTTATACAAATTAATGCACGCGGCTGTGACATCTTCCAAAAAGCAAAAAAATAAAAAATATGTCGCGTGGGCGCCTGCTGCTGCAGTGGCTGTACTCGGTTGCCAGTTGCCGGTCACACTTGGCGTCCGCTTGCGAACACTTGCCAGCGACAGTGTCAAGCCTTTTAAGCGAGGCGATTAAAGCAAGACAAGTATTGAAGTGAAAATATTAAATATACAAAAAAAAAAAACGATGCAAAATAAAATAAAGATAAAAAATCGGAATGAAAAGAAAAAGCAATGCAACAAATATTGCTACAGTTTCGAAGCTCTTAAGTGCCACGCATTAATTGAAAATTTTTGCTTTAAGCTGTCGTAAAACATATGAAAATCGCTTAATTATTTGCTATAATTCAGTTTCAGCGAGTTATTTATTTATGTTTGTTTTGTTAAAGAAAAAATGTTTTTGAATGTTTCGAAATTATTTCTAATGTTAAATTAGTTTGTTTGCAGCTGTTTAAGGCATACATTTTTACTTGCTAAAGAAAAAAAATTTAAAATAATACTTTTTAAGAAATAATAGAAAGTGTATCTAATCGAAACAAATGCAAATATTTCACTAAACAGTATAAATATTTTTCACCTAATTAATTTCATTGAAGCAGCCAAAATATTTCCCACATAAACACAAAGTATTTGCAAATGCAAATCGAATAGCAGAAAAAATTCCACAAATGCGGGAATTAGAGCAAATTTTTATGATTTCCACTTCCGCTCCAGCTAAAACCGTAAGCAGCTTACCAAAATAATAATACTCAAGAACTGGAAAAAACGGCAAAAAAAAATAGTTTAAGAACACTTGAAAAATTAGCAAATACCAAAAACCGCAATTAAAAAAAAAATTTCACAATGCGAAACTCTGTGCGAAAAAAAAAAATTTCAAACGAAAAAATTACTGCAATGTGTTTACCGAAAATGCGAAAGCGCTAGAAAGAAAACAAAAACAAACGCAATTTGGTAACAAAAATGCATGGTTTTGTTGGTATGCCGCTGGCAGAGGCCGCCAGTGCCGCTGGTGTTTCGCAAGCTGTGGCGTCATGAAGTGGCGCGCTGACCTGGGGCTGGCGGCGACACGCTACGAGTCATAGAGCTGCTGACTATTGGCTACTAGCTGGCTACTGCAGCAGTGTAATGAAAAATGGTGGCCGAATGGCTGGGTGACGTTGGGCAAGTGAGCCGCTGCTTGTGGCGTCATAATTGCGTGCCAGCCATTTGAAGTGGCCAGTGGCACTCACGGAGGCATAAATATGCACACACACTAAAAAAAGTGAACTTAATTTATTTAAAACTGTGTGCTTTTTGATCAATTAATGTGCTGCTTCTACACATTACATTTTGTTGCTATTTGTTGGTGTTCCAGTAATGCGTTTTTTTTTTTTTTGGTAACACTCAAGCGTGTTTTTTTTTTTGGAGAAATGCTGCAATAATTATTTTCGTTTTTGCTACAGTTCACTTGAAATGGCAATGGAAAATTAATGACGTTTTTTGTTGGGAATTTGAAAAATTTCATGTAATTTTTCTTAACAAAACATTCGAAAAATTCGTTGGCTTCGTACTTGAGTTTTTATTGCAATTTTTAATGTTACTTTGTACAAAAATTACTTGCGACCGTTTTTTGAACAAAATTTCTGTTTAAAAGGCAAATATATAAATTTTAAAATCTAATTGAGAAAACAGCGCTAAATATGTATATCAAACATTTTTTTCGTTTACTTTTTTACTCTATATGAGCTATCTTCTCCTTGTCTCTTTCTACCAAACTTAAAGCGAATTGCGAGTTATTGGTTGAATGCTCGTACAGAAGTAAGCATAATTTTTTCTCATAAAACCAGATTTTCCTATGAAACCGCCTAGTCGAATAAAGTTCCTATATACTTAGAAAAATATCTGGAATAATGGATGCTGAATTTTCCAGCTGTACGCCCGGAAATCCCTTCCCTGCTCAGCCAAGCATTGAAATTGCCAATCACGATTTTATCTACGGCGGGAATACTCACGCTGCGACCTAAGAAGATCTATTTTGCTAAAGTCGAATTGTAATCACTCAAACTTTAGGCTATTTAAGAAGTTAGCACTTTGGAGGGTACCATGTTCCAAATTTTGGATGGAGAAGACAATCGTTTCCTACGATGCCTGCTATTCATGATACGATTATGATTAACCCATATAGAATATGCTCTGGGGTTTCCTCCACCAGCCCATAAAACCTGCAGTCCGTACCGTAATAATATACAACATATGGATGTATATACACAGAAACACAAAATTCCTAAAATTAAGGCTTATAGCCATCTGCCAGCCGAAAATCATTCAATTAACCTGTAAATTACTGTTAAATTTGAAATAAAAAAAAATCACTATCAATTTTATTTATATGCAAAAACTATCTACTCTATATTCCATAATTTTTTTCTACCCAAAAAAATCGGGTCAATCAACTCAATTTGGATGAGGCAGACGACGAGAAATTCCTCGTTGCAGCTTGCTTATCTTTAAATTGTATAAATGTACTGCGCCGAATTTGGAAACAAACAAAATACGAATTGAGAACACTTCCACTTGATTTGATATTTTGCAATTTCAAGCGATCTCATTTCATAGTTGCCATAACATCTGCGCTTGCATGACATACATTCGCACATACTTACATAACGCATAGGTACTCATACCTTAAACTGCCTTGCCTTTTTTACTTCAACTCGTCGTATTTTTTCTTATATCTGTTTTTGATAATGTTTTTTCTTATTTTGATATTATTTTTTTTTGAAATCAAATTAATTTGACCCAGAAATATGTTCATGCGTGCAATATAACACACCCAGTTTGATTTCTCCCCGCCTGGAGCACACTGGTCAGGCCTTCGACAATTATCTGAATTCGCAGTGACTCGATCAAACAACACAAAATAATCAATCGATCGATCAGCGCACAATGTATACAATTGACTATCGAAGGCATCTGTACTTTTACAAGTACATTTCGCAATTAATGCGTATGTTAAGTAGGTACATATGTATGTATGTATATGCATGTAAGTATACTCGCAATGGAAGGTAAGAAAGAAACTATTTAAATAAGCACATCTGATCGATTTCGTTCGTGTTTACGCATGTTGCATAAAGTGTTTACAATATTGCTCATGAAGTCAGCTCTTGAAGTGTCTAAATGTGGTAAAAGGAAATGAGTCAGTACTTAGGTGGCTGGAGGTTCTTCGTATATACATATATTAAATATTGTGTCATGATTTTGTAAACACTGCAACATGCAAACATGGTGAAGACCTTTATGTAGGTCATGGCCAGAAAGGCGATATATAAAAAACTGTTGCTTGAAATAGGGCCACCTGCAAATTTCCGACTAAATAAATACAACAATTGCATACACAAATTTTCAATGCGGAAAATTTGTATTAAAAAGTTTTCATTTTATCTGTTTTTCATTTGGACAGTTTATGTAAACAGAATTATCAGAAACTTGTGTCAGCGGGTTTTTTCCTAAGATCTGCCCGGTCAAGCCATCTGCTTGGGAGATCGATGGAAGTAGGTGAAAAGCTAGGAATTCACCACTGCTCTACTGTTTCGTTTCTGCACTTTTCTGTAGATAATTCCGAAAATACCATTGCTGTAATTCGGACCAGGCATGTCTCAAGATACCACCTAAATTTTAGTACAATTCACCGACAAGGCTTAAATACTTAGAGCAGAAGCAATTTATTTTAACGGTATTATTTCAGTCATTATTAGCGGTGGCCGAATGCTAAGAAAAAACTCGGCAAAAATCATTTTGAAGCTGCTCCTATTATTCAGGATTTTTTCTAATGCGCTTTGAAATTTCGAAGAGATTATTAATTCAAATAATTAAATAAAAAACTCAGTGCTTTGTAGAATAACAACGTGGGTATCAAATAAAAGAGCAAATTCTGTAGAAAATATAAAATATTGTGGTGCATAAGTACGCATAGGTATTGAAAATGTGCTTTTAAAATTTTATCCTTGAATATCCTTGAAAATTTACAATATTTATTTTTGAAAAAATTATATGTTTAGGACTAATATACACAAGTTTTCCTTCAAACTTTATTAGCTTTAAAAAAAAATTGTATTAAAAGGGCATTTCTAATAGATACCGATTCGTCCTTTTTGAACCAAAAGCTTTATTTTTTTTAATTCTACAGAATTTTCTCTTTCATTTGATACCCATATTTTTATTCTACATTGTACTGAATTTTTTTAAAATAACTTTTTGAATTATTAATCTCTTTGAAATTTTAAATTCCTTAAAAAAATCCTGCCGTGGGAGTGAAAAACTAAAAACGCTGCTTCATTTTTATTCGGGCCATAGCCTCGTAAGTAAATGAACTGTTTCGTTTGTTTTGAAACTTTTTGGTTTTTCGTCCCACCTAATCTGATCTTAATTACTTCGCAGGTTAGCATATCTCTCAGTCACGGGGTTCTTAGAACTTGCCCAACGGCGAATTTGGAGACGCACCTAACTGAAACGGTATTCATGATACCTTTTGATCACGTTCTCCAGAGCGCTACATCGGAAAATAACTGACAGTCAGCTAACGTAAAAGAATAACTATCCATCAAGAAGTGCGACAAAGTACAGGGCAGCCATAGCTGAATTAAATGCTGCCACAAATTAATACTTGTATTGGTCAGGGGCACAGTACAGTCATTGGCAACGGGGAGACATACAGGCTCACCAAAGAAGGTGCTTTTTCGGCAGCCGCACAAATCAAATAACTGCCAATTCCACTACAGGTACACTGAGGGAAAAAAATATTAAAATCAAATAGAAACGTAATTGATCTTATTATAAACGTCAACGAAAGTACTGTATATTGGTAAATATTCAATTCAATTACGCGCATTTTAAAATGACCGCGTTCGTACTGAAAAAGCATCCGTGAAGTGAATAATCAAGAGAAAAACTAAAAAAAA